>NC_053494.1:141548342-141568342 GCF_905171775.1 Rana temporaria | reverse complement strand
AACTGTGAGGAGAAGGCAAGGGGGGTATAGCTCAGTGGCAGAGCATTCGACTGCAGATCGAGAGGTCCTCGGTTCAAATCCGGGTGCCCCCTCCACAGCGTTTTGCCCGCGGTCGCTCCGAAAGGGAGAGCCGGCGAGTGTCTTTAACGACGCCGTTGAGCCGGTTCATTAAAAAAAAAAAAAAAAAAAAAAAAACTGTGAGGAGAAGGCAAGGGGGGTATAGCTCAGTGGCAGAGCATTCGACTGCAGATCGAGAGGTCCTCGGTTCAACTCCGGGTGCCCCCTCCACAGCGTTTTGCCCGCGGTCGCTCCGAAAGGGAGAGCCGGCGAGTGTCTTTAACGACGCCGTTGAGCCGGTTCATTAAAAAAAAAAAAAAAACTGTGAGGAGAAGGCAAGGGGGGTATAGCTCAGTGGCAGAGCATTCGACTGCAGATCGAGAGGTCCTCGGTTCAACTCCGGGTGCCCCCTCCACAGCGTTTTGCCCGCGGTCGCTCCGAAAGGGAGAGCCGGCGAGTGTCTTTAACGACGCCGTTGAGCCGGATCATTAAAAAAAAAAAAAAAACTGTGAGGAGAAGGCAAGGGGGGTATAGCTCAGTGGCAGAGCATTCGACTGCAGATCGAGAGGTCCTCGGTTCAACTCCGGGTGCCCCCTCCACAGCGTTTTGCCCGCGGTCGCTCCGAAAGGGAGAGCCGGCGAGTGTCTTTAACGACGCCGTTGAGCCGGTTCATTAAAAAAAAAAAACTGTGAGGAGAAGGCAAGGGGGTATAGCTCAGTGGCAGAGCATTCGACTGCAGATCGAGAGGTCCTCGGTTCAACTCCGGGTGCCCCCTCCACAGCGTTTTGCCCGCGGTCGCTCCGAAAGGGAGAGCCGGCGAGTGTCTTTAACGACGCCGTTGAGCCGGATCATTAAAAAAAAAAAACTGTGAGGAGAAGGCAAGGGGGGTATAGCTCAGTGGCAGAGCATTCGACTGCAGATCGAGAGGTCCTCGGTTCATCTCCGAGTGCCCCCTCCACAGCGTTTTGCCTGCGGTCGCTCCGAAAGGGAGAGCCGGCGAGTGTCTTTAACGACGCCGTTGAGCCGGTTCATTAAAAAAAAAAAAAAAAAATTGTGAGGAGAAGGCAAGGGGGGTATAGCTCAGTGGCAGAGCATTCGACTGCAGATCGAGAGGTCCTCGGTTCAACTCCGGGTGCCCCCTCCACAGCGTTTTGCCCGCGGTCGCTCCGAAAGGGAGAGCCGGCGAGTGTCTTTAACGACGCCGTTGAGCCGGCTCATTAAAAAAAAAAAAAAAACTGTGAGGAAAAGGCAAGGCGGGTATAGCTCAGTGGCAGAGCATTCAACTGCAGATCGAGAGGTCCTCGGTTCAACTCCGGGTGCCCCCTCCACAGCGTTTTGCCCGCAGTCGCTCCGAAAGGGAGAGCCGGCGAGTGTCTTTAACGACGCCGTTGAGCCGGTTCATTAAAAAAAAAAAAAAAAACTGTGAGGAGAAGGCAAGGGGGGTATAGCTCAGTGGCAGAGCATTCGACTGCAGATCGAGAGGTCCTCGGTTCAACTCCGGGTGCCCCTCCACAGCGTTTTGCCCACGGTCGCTCCGAAAGGGAGAGCCGGCGAGTGTCTTTAACGACGCCGTTGAGCTGGTTCATTAAAAAAAAAAAAAAACGGGGAGGAGAAGGCAAGGGGGGTATAGCTCAGTGGCAGAGCATTCGATTGCAGATCGAGAGGTCCTCGGTTCAACTCCGGGTGCCCCCTCCACAGCGTTTTGCCCGCGGTCGCTCCGAAAGGGAGAGCCGGCGAGTGTCTTTAACGACGCCGTTGAGCCGGTTCATTAAAAAAAAAAAAAAAAAAACTGTGAGGAGAAGGCAAGGGGTGTATAGCTCAGTGGCAGAGCATTCGACTGCAGATCGAGAGGTCCTCGGTTCAACTCCGGGTGCCCCCTCCACAGCGTTTTGCCCGCGGTCGCTCCGAAAGGGAGAGCCGGCGAGTGTCTTTAACGAAGCCGTTGAGCCGGTTCATTAAAAAAAAAAAAAAAAACTGTGAGAAGAAGGCAAGGGGGGAATAGCTCAGTGGCAGAGCATTCGACTGCACATCGAGAGGTCCTCGGTTCAACTCCGGGTGCCCCCTCCATAGCGTTTTGCCCGCGGTCGCTCCGAAAGGGAGAGCCGGCGAGTGTCTTTAACGACGCCGTTGAGCCGGCTCATTAAAAAAAAAAAAACTGTGAGGAGAAGGCAAGGGGGGTATAGCTCAGTGGCAGAGCATTCGACTGCAGATCGAGAGGTCCTCGGTTCAACTCCGGGTGCCCCCTCCACAGCGTTTTGCCCGTGGTCACTCCGAAAGGGAGAGCCGGCGAGTGTCTTTAACGACTCCATTGAGCCGGTTCATATAAAAAAAAAAAAAAAAAAAAACTGTGAGGAGAAGGCAAGGGGGGTATAGCTCAGTTGCAGAGCATTCGACTGCAGATCGAGAGGTCCTCGGTTCAACTCCGGCTGCCTCCTCCACAGCGTTTTCCCGGCGGTCGCTCCGAAAGGGAGAGCCGGCGAGTGTCTTTAACGACGCCGTTGAGCCGGCTCATTAAAAAAAAAAAAAAACTGTGAGGAGAAGGCAAGGGGGGTATATCTCAGTGGCAGAGCATTCGACTGCAGATCAAGAGGTCCTCGGTTCAACTCCGGGTGCCCCCTCCACAGCGTTTTGCCCGCGGTCGCTCCGAATGGGAGAGCCGGCGAGTGTCTTTAACGACGCCGTTGAGCCGGTTCATTAAAAAAAAAAAAAAAAAAAAAAAAAAAAACTGTGAGGAGAAGGCAAGGGGGGTATAGCTCAGTGGCAGAGCATTCGACTGCAGATCGAGAGGTCCTCGGTTCAACTCCGGGTGCCCCCTCCACAGCGTTTTGCCCGCGGTCGCTCCGAAAGGGAGAGCCGGCGAGTGTCTTTAACGACGCCGTTGAGCCGGATCATTAAAAAAATTAAAAAAACTGTGAGGAGAAGGCAAGGGGGGTATAGCTCAGTGGCAGAGCATTCGACTGCAGATCGAGAGGTCCTTGGTTCAACTCCGGGTGCCCCCTCCACAGCATTTTGCCCGCGGTCGCTCCGAAAGGGAGAGCCGGCGAGTGTCTTTAACGACGACGTTGAGCTGGTTCATTTAAAAAAAAAAATGGGGAGGAGAAGGCAAGGGGGGTATAGCTCAGTGGCAGAGCATTCGACTGCAGATCGAGAGGTCCTCGGTTCAACTCCGGGTGCCCCCTCCACAGCGTTTTGCTGCGGTCGCTCCGAAAGGGAGAGCCGGCGAGTGTCTTTAACGACGCCGTTGAGCCGGTTCATTAAATAAAAAAAAATAAAAAATAAAACTGTGAGGAGAAGGCAAGGGGGTATAGCTCAGTGGCAGAGCATTCGACTGCAGATCGAGAGGTCCTCGGTTCAACTCCGGGTGCCCCCTCCACAGCGTTTTGCCCGCGGTCGCTCCGAAAGGGAGAGCCGGCGAGTGTCTTTAATGACGCCGTTGAGCCGGTTCATTAAAAAAAAAAAAAAAAAAAACTGTGAGGAGAAGGCGATGGGGGTATAGCTCAGTGGCAGAGCATTCGACTGCAGATCGAGAGGTCCTCGGTTCAACTCCGGGTGCCCCCTCCACAGCGTTTTGCCCGCGGTCGCTCCGAAAGGGAGAGCCGGCGAGTGTCTTTAACGACGCCGTTGAGCCGGCTCATTAAAAAAAAAAAAAAACTGCGAGGAGAAGGCGATGGGGGTATAGCTCAGTGGCAGAGCATTCGACTGCAGATCGAGAGGTCCTCGGTTCAACTCCGGGTGCCCCCTCCACAGCGTTTTGCCCGCGGTCGCTCCGAAAGGGAGAGCCGGCGAGTGTCTTTAACGACGCCGTTGAGCCGGTTCATTAAAAAAAAAAAAAAAAAAACTGTGAGGAGAAGGCAAGGGGGGTATAGCTCAGTGGCAGAGCATTCGACTGCAGATCGAGAGGTCCTCGGTTCAACTCCGGTTGCCCCCTCCATAGCGTTTTGCCCGCGGTCGCTCCGAAAGGGAGAGCCGGCGAGTGTCTTTAACGACGCCGTTGAGCCGGTTCATAAAAAAAAAAAAAAAAAACTGTGAGGAGAAGGCAAGGGGGGTATAGCTCAGTGGCAGAGCATTCGACTGCAGATCGAGAGGTCCTCGGTTCAACTCCGGGTGCCCCCTCCACTGCGTTTTGCCCACGGTCGCTCCGAAAGGGAGAGCCGGCGAGTGTCTTTAACGACGCCGTTGAGCCGGTTCATTAAAAAAAAAAAAAAAAAAAACTGTGAGGAGAAGGCAAGGGGTCGGGGGGGTATAGCTCAGTGGCAGAGCATTCGACTGCAGATCGAGAGGTCCTCGGTTCAACTCCGGGTGCCCCCTCCACAGCGTTTTGCCCGCGGTCGCTCCGAAAGGGAGAGCCGGCGAGTGTCTTTAACGACGCCGTTGAGCCGGTTCATTAAAAAAAAAAAAAAAAAAAAAACTGTGAGGAGAAGGCAAGGGGGGTATAGCTCAGTGGCAGAGCATTCGACTGCAGATCGAGAGGTCCTCGGTTCAACTCCGGGTGCCCCCTCCACAGCGTTTTGCCCGCGGTCGCTCCGAAAGGGAGAGCCGGCGAGTGTCTTTAACGACGCCGTTGAGCCGGTTCATTAAAAAAAAAAAACTGTGAGGAGAAGGCAAGGGGGGGGTATAGCTCAGTGGCAGAGCATTCGACTGCAGATCGAGAGGTCCTCGGTTCAACTCCGGGTGCCCCCTCCACAGCGTTTTGCCCGCGGTCGCTCCGAAAGGGAGAGCCGGCGAGTGTCTTTAACGACGCCGTTGAGCCGGTTCATTAAAAAAAAAAAAAAAAAACTGTGAGGAGAAGGCAAGGGGGGTATAGCTCAGTGGCAGAGCATTCGACTGCAGATCGAGAGGTCCTCGGTTCAACTCCGGGTGCCCCCTCCACAGCGTTTTGGCCGCGGTCGCTCCGAAAGGGAGAGCCGGCGAGTGTCTTTAACGACGCCGTTGAGCCGGCTCATTAAAAAAAAAAAAAAAAAAACTATGAGGAGAAGGCAAGGGGGGTATAGCTCAGTGGCAGAGCATTCGACTGCAGATCGAGAGGTCCTCGGTTCAACTCCGGGTGCCCCCTCCACAGCGTTTTGCCCGCGGTCGCTCCGAAAGGGAGAGCCGGCGAGTGTCTTTAACGACGCCGTTGAGCCGGTTCATAAAAAAAAAAAAAAAAACTGTGAGGAGAAGGCAAGGGGGGTATAGCTCAGTGGCAGAGCATTCGACTGCAGATCGAGAGGTCCTCGGTTCAACTCCGGGTGCCCCCTCCACAGCGTTTTGCCCGCGGTCGCTCCGAAAGGGAGAGCCGGCGAGTGTCTTTAACGACGCCGTTGAGCCGGTTCATTAAAAAAAAAAAAAAAAAAACGGTGAGGAGAAGGCAAGGGGGGTATAGCTCAGTGGCAGAGCATTCGACTGCAGATCGAGAGGTCCTCGGTTCAACTCCGGGTGCCCCCTCCACAGCGTTTTGCCCGCGGTCGCTCCGAAAGGGAGAGCCGGCGAGTGTCTTTAACGACGCCGTTGAGCCGGTTCATTAAAAAAAAAAAAAAACTGTGAGGAGAAGGCAAGGGTGGTATAGCTCAGTGGCAGAGCATTCGACTGCAGATCGAGAGGTCCTCGGTTCAACTCCTGGTGCCCCCTCCACAGCGTTTTGCCCGCGGTCGCTCCGAAAGGGAGAGCCGGCGAGTGTCTTTAACGACGCCGTTGAGCCGGTTCATTAAAAAAAAAAAAAAAAAAAAAACTGTGAGGAGAAGGCAAGGGGGGGGGGGGGTATAGCTCAGTGGCAGAGCATTCGACTGCAGATCGAGAGGTCCTCGGTTCAACTCCGGGTGCCCCCTCCACAGCGTTTTGCCCGCGGTCGCTCCGAAAGGGAGAGCCGGCGAGTGTCTTTAACGACGCCGTTGAGCCGGTTCATTAAAAAAAAAAAAAAAAACTGTGAGGAGAAGGCAAGGGGGGTATAGCTCAGTGGCAGAGCATTCGACTGCAGATCGAGAGGTCCTCGGTTCAACTCCGGGTGCCCCCTCCACAGCGTTTTGCCCGCGGTCGCTCCGAAAGGGAGAGCCGGCGAGTGTCTTTAACGACGCCGTTGAGCCGGTTCATTAAAAAAAAAAAAAAAAACTGTGAGGAGAAGGCAAGGGGGGTATAGCTCAGTGGCAGAGCATTCGACTGCAGATCGAGAGGTCCTCGGTTCAACTCCGGGTGCCCCCTCCACAGCGTTTTGCCCGCGGTCGCTCCGAAAGGGAGAGCCGGCGAGTGTCTTTAACGACGCCGTTGAGCCGGTTCATAAAAAAAAAAAAAAAACTGTGAGGAGAAGGCAAGGGGGGTATAGCTCAGTGGCAGAGCATTCGACTGCAGATCGAGAGGTCCTCGGTTCAACTCCGGGTGCCCCCTCCACAGCGTTTTGCCCGCGGTCGCTCCGAAAGGGAGAGCCGGCGAGTGTCTTTAACGACGCCGTTGAGCCGGTTCATTAAAAAAAAAAAAAACTGTGAGGAGAAGGCAAGGGGGGGTATAGCTCAGTGGCAGAGCATTCGACTGCAGATCGAGAGGTCCTCGGTTCAACTCCGGGTGCCCCCTCCACAGCGTTTTGCCCGCGGTCGCTCCGAAAGGGAGAGCCGGCGAGTGTCTTTAACGACGCCGTTGAGCCGGTTCATTAAAAAAAAAAAAAAAAAAAAAACTGTGAGGAGAAGGCAAGGGGGGTATAGCTCAGTGGCAGAGCATTCGACTGCAGATCGAGAGGTCCTCGGTTCAACTCCGGGTGCCCCCTCCACAGCGTTTTGCCCGCGGTCGCTCCGAAAGGGAGAGCCGGCGAGTGTCTTTAACGACGCCGTTGAGCCGGTTCATTAAAAAAAAAAAAAAAAAAACTGTGAGGAGAAGGCAAGGGGGGTATAGCTCAGTGGCAGAGCATTCGACTGCAGATCGAGAGGTCCTCGGTTCAACTCCGGGTGCCCCCTCCACAGCGTTTTGCCCGCGGTCGCTCCGAAAGGGAGAGCCGGCGAGTGTCTTTAACGACGCCGTTGAGCCGGTTCATTAAAAAAAAAAAAAAAAAAACTGTGAGGAGAAGGCAAGGGGGGTATAGCTCAGTGGCAGAGCATTCGACTGCAGATCGAGAGGTCCTCGGTTCAACTCCGGGTGCCCCCTCCACAGCGTTTTGCCCGCGGTCGCTCCGAAAGGGAGAGCCGGCGAGTGTCTTTAACGACGCCGTTGAGCCGGTTCATTAAAAAAAAAAAAAAAAAAAACTGTGAGGAGAAGGCAAGGGGGGTATAGCTCAGTGGCAGAGCATTCGACTGCAGATCGAGAGGTCCTCGGTTCAACTCCGGGTGCCCCCTCCACAGCGTTTTGCCCGCGGTCGCTCCGAAAGGGAGAGCCGGCGAGTGTCTTTAACGACGCCGTTGAGCCGGTTCATTAAAAAAAAAAAAAAAACTGTGAGGAGAAGGCAAGGGGGGTATAGCTCAGTGGCAGAGCATTCGACTGCAGATCGAGAGGTCCTCGGTTCAACTCCGGGTGCCCCCTCCACAGCGTTTTGCCCGCGGTCGCTCCGAAAGGGAGAGCCGGCGAGTGTCTTTAACGACGCCGTTGAGCCGGTTCATTAAAAAAAAAAAAACTGTGAGGAGAAGGCAAGGGGGGTATAGCTCAGTGGCAGAGCATTCGACTGCAGATCGAGAGGTCCTCGGTTCAACTCCGGGTGCCCCCTCCACAGCGTTTTGCCCGCGGTCGCTCCGAAAGGGAGAGCCGGCGAGTGTCTTTAACGACGCCGTTGAGCCGGTTCATTAAAAAAAAAAAAAAAAAAAAACTGTGAGGAGAAGGCAAGGGGGGTATAGCTCAGTGGCAGAGCATTCGACTGCAGATCGAGAGGTCCTCGGTTCAACTCCGGGTGCCCCCTCCACAGCGTTTTGCCCGCGGTCGCTCCGAAAGGGAGAGCCGGCGAGTGTCTTTAACGACGCCGTTGAGCCGGTTCATTAAAAAAAAAAAAAAAAAAACTGTGAGGAGAAGGCAAGGGGGGTATAGCTCAGTGGCAGAGCATTCGACTGCAGATCGAGAGGTCCTCGGTTCAACTCCGGGTGCCCCCTCCACAGCGTTTTGCCCGCGGTCGCTCCGAAAGGGAGAGCCGGCGAGTGTCTTTAACGACGCCGTTGAGCCGGTTCATTAAAAAAAAAAAAAAAAAACTGTGAGGAGAAGGCAAGGGGGGTATAGCTCAGTGGCAGAGCATTCGACTGCAGATCGAGAGGTCCTCGGTTCAACTCCGGGTGCCCCCTCCACAGCGTTTTGCCCGCGGTCGCTCCGAAAGGGAGAGCCGGCGAGTGTCTTTAACGACGCCGTTGAGCCGGTTCATTAAAAAAAAAAAAAAAAAAAAACTGTGAGGAGAAGGCAAGGGGGGTATAGCTCAGTGGCAGAGCATTCGACTGCAGATCGAGAGGTCCTCGGTTCAACTCCGGGTGCCCCCTCCACAGCGTTTTGCCCGCGGTCGCTCCGAAAGGGAGAGCCGGCGAGTGTCTTTAACGACGCCGTTGAGCCGGTTCATTAAAAAAAAAAAAAAACTGTGAGGAGAAGGCAAGGGGGGTATAGCTCAGTGGCAGAGCATTCGACTGCAGATCGAGAGGTCCTCGGTTCAACTCCGGGTGCCCCCTCCACAGCGTTTTGCCCGCGGTCGCTCCGAAAGGGAGAGCCGGCGAGTGTCTTTAACGACGCCGTTGAGCCGGTTCATTAAAAAAAAAAAAAAAAAAAACTGTGAGGAGAAGGCAAGGGGGGTATAGCTCAGTGGCAGAGCATTCGACTGCAGATCGAGAGGTCCTCGGTTCAACTCCGGGTGCCCCCTCCACAGCGTTTTGCCCGCGGTCGCTCCGAAAGGGAGAGCCGGCGAGTGTCTTTAACGACGCCGTTGAGCCGGTTCATTAAAAAAAAAAAAAAAAAACTGTGAGGAGAAGGCAAGGGGGGTATAGCTCAGTGGCAGAGCATTCGACTGCAGATCGAGAGGTCCTCGGTTCAACTCCGGGTGCCCCCTCCACAGCGTTTTGCCCGCGGTCGCTCCGAAAGGGAGAGCCGGCGAGTGTCTTTAACGACGCCGTTGAGCCGGTTCATTAAAAAAAAAAAAAAAAAAAAACTGTGAGGAGAAGGCAAGGGGGGTATAGCTCAGTGGCAGAGCATTCGACTGCAGATCGAGAGGTCCTCGGTTCAACTCCGGGTGCCCCCTCCACAGCGTTTTGCCCGCGGTCGCTCCGAAAGGGAGAGCCGGCGAGTGTCTTTAACGACGCCGTTGAGCCGGTTCATTAAAAAAAAAAAAAACTGTGAGGAGAAGGCAAGGGGGGTATAGCTCAGTGGCAGAGCATTCGACTGCAGATCGAGAGGTCCTCGGTTCAACTCCGGGTGCCCCCTCCACAGCGTTTTGCCCGCGGTCGCTCCGAAAGGGAGAGCCGGCGAGTGTCTTTAACGACGCCGTTGAGCCGGTTCATTAAAAAAAAAAAAAACTGTGAGGAGAAGGCAAGGGGGGTATAGCTCAGTGGCAGAGCATTCGACTGCAGATCGAGAGGTCCTCGGTTCAACTCCGGGTGCCCCCTCCACAGCGTTTTGCCCGCGGTCGCTCCGAAAGGGAGAGCCGGCGAGTGTCTTTAACGACGCCGTTGAGCCGGTTCATTAAAAAAAAAAAAAAAAACTGTGAGGAGAAGGCAAGGGGGGTATAGCTCAGTGGCAGAGCATTCGACTGCAGATCGAGAGGTCCTCGGTTCAACTCCGGGTGCCCCCTCCACAGCGTTTTGCCCGCGGTCGCTCCGAAAGGGAGAGCCGGCGAGTGTCTTTAACGACGCCGTTGAGCCGGTTCATTAAAAAAAAAACTGTGAGGAGAAGGCAAGGGGGTATAGCTCAGTGGCAGAGCATTCGACTGCAGATCGAGAGGTCCTCGGTTCAACTCCGGGTGCCCCCTCCACAGCGTTTTGCCCGCGGTCGCTCCGAAAGGGAGAGCCGGCGAGTGTTTTTAACGACGCCGTTGAGCCGGTTCATTAAAAAAAAAAAAAAAAAAAAAACTGTGAGGAGAAGGCAAGGGGGGTATAGCTCAGTGGCAGAGCATTCGACTGCAGATCGAGAGGTCCTCGGTTCAACTCCGGGTGCCCCCTCCACAGCGTTTTGTTGCGGTCGCTCCGAAAAGGTAGAGCCGGCGAGTGTCTTTAACGACGCCGTTGAGCCGGTTCATTAAAAAAAAAAAAAAAAAAAAAACTGTGAGGAGAAGGCAAGGGGGGTATAGCTCAGTGGCAGAGCATTCGACTGCAGATCGAGAGGTCCTCGGTTCAACTCCGGGTGCCCCCTCCACAGCGTTTTGCCCGCGGTCGCTCCGAAAGGGAGAGCCGGCGAGTGTCTTTAACGACGCCGTTGAGCCGGTTCATTAAAAAAAAAAAAAAAACTGTGAGGAGAAGGCAAGGGGGGTATAGCTCAGTGGCAGAGCATTCGACTGCAGATCGAGAGGTCCTCGGTTCAACTCCGGGTGCCCCCTCCACAGCGTTTTGCCCGCGGTCGCTCCGAAAGGGAGAGCCGGCGAGTGTCTTTAACGACGCCGTTGAGCCGGTTCATTAAAAAAAAAAAAAAAAAAAACTGTGAGGAGAAGGCAAGGGGGGTATAGCTCAGTGGCAGAGCATTCGACTGCAGATCGAGAGGTCCTCGGTTCAACTCCGGGTGCCCCCTCCACAGCGTTTTGCCCGCGGTCGCTCCGAAAGGGAGAGCCGGCGAGTGTCTTTAACGACGCCGTTGAGCCGGTTCATTAAAAAAAAAAAAAAAAAAACGGTGAGGAGAAGGCAAGGGGGGTATAGCTCAGTGGCAGAGCATTCGACTGCAGATCGAGAGGTCCTCGGTTCAACTCCGGGTGCCCCCTCCACAGCGTTTTGCCCGCGGTCGCTCCGAAAGGGAGAGCCGGCGAGTGTCTTTAACGACGCCGTTGAGCCGGTTCATTAAAAAAAAAAAAAACTGTGAGGAGAAGGCAAGGGGGGTATAGCTCAGTGGCAGAGCATTCGACTGCAGATCGAGAGGTCCTCGGTTCAACTCCGGGTGCCCCCTCCACAGCGTTTTGCCCGCGGTCGCTCCGAAAGGGAGAGCCGGCGAGTGTCTTTAACGACGCCGTTGAGCCGGTTCATTAAAAAAAAAAAAAAACTGTGAGGAGAAGGCAAGGGGGGTATAGCTCAGTGGCAGAGCATTCGACTGCAGATCGAGAGGTCCTCGGTTCAACTCCGGGTGCCCCCTCCACAGCGTTTTGCCCGCGGTCGCTCCGAAAGGGAGAGCCGGCGAGTGTCTTTAACGACGCCGTTGAGCCGGTTCATTAAAAAAAAAAAAAAAAAACTGTGAGGAGAAGGCAAGGGGGGTATAGCTCAGTGGCAGAGCATTCGACTGCAGATCGAGAGGTCCTCGGTTCAACTCCGGGTGCCCCCTCCACAGCGTTTTGCCCGCGGTCGCTCCGAAAGGGAGAGCCGGCGAGTGTCTTTAACGACGCCGTTGAGCCGGTTCATTAAAAAAAAAAAAAAAAAAAACTGTGAGGAGAAGGCAAGGGGGGTATAGCTCAGTGGCAGAGCATTCGACTGCAGATCGAGAGGTCCTCGGTTCAACTCCGGGTGCCCCCTCCACAGCGTTTTGCCCGCGGTCGCTCCGAAAGGGAGAGCCGGCGAGTGTCTTTAACGACGCCGTTGAGCCGGTTCATTAAAAAAAAAAAAAAAAAAACTGTGAGGAGAAGGCAAGGGGGGTATAGCTCAGTGGCAGAGCATTCGACTGCAGATCGAGAGGTCCTCGGTTCAACTCCGGGTGCCCCCTCCACAGCGTTTTGCCCGCGGTCGCTCCGAAAGGGAGAGCCGGCGAGTGTCTTTAACGACGCCGTTGAGCCGGTTCATTAAAAAAAAAAAAAAAAAAACTGTGAGGAGAAGGCAAGGGGTGTATAGCTCAGTGGCAGAGCATTCGACTGCAGATCGAGAGGTCCTCGGTTCAACTCCGGGTGCCCCCTCCACAGCGTTTTGCCCGCGGTCGCTCCGAAAGGGAGAGCCGGCGAGTGTCTTTAACGACGCCGTTGAGCCGGTTCATTAAAAAAAAAAAAAAAAACTGTGAGGAGAAGGCAAGGGGGGTATAGCTCAGTGGCAGAGCATTCGACTGCAGATCGAGAGGTCCTCGGTTCAACTCCGGGTGCCCCCTCCACAGCGTTTTGCCCGCGGTCGCTCCGAAAGGGAGAGCCGGCGAGTGTCTTTAACGACGCCGTTGAGCCGGTTCATTAAAAAAAAAAAAAAAAACTGTGAGGAGAAGGCAAGGGGGGTATAGCTCAGTGGCAGAGCATTCGACTGCAGATCGAGAGGTCCTCGGTTCAACTCCGGGTGCCCCCTCCACAGCGTTTTTCCCATGGTCGCTCCGAAAGGGAGAGCCGGCGAGTGTCTTTAACGACGCCGTTGAGCCGGTTCATAAAAAAAAAAAAAAAAAACTGTGAGGAGAAGGCAAGGGGGGTATAGCTCAGTGGCAGAGCATTCGACTGCAGATCGAGAGGTCCTCGGTTCAACTCCGGGTGCCCCCTCCACAGCGTTTTGCCCGCGGTCGCTCCGAAAGGGAGAGCCGGCGAGTGTCTTTAACGACGCCGTTGAGCCGGTTCATTAAAAAAAAAAAAAAAAAAACTGTGAGGAGAAGGCAAGGGGGGTATAGCTCAGTGGCAGAGCATTCGACTGCAGATCGAGAGGTCCTCGGTTCAACTCCGGGTGCCCCCTCCACAGCGTTTTGCCCGCGGTCGCTCCGAAAGGGAGAGCCGGGGAGTGTCTTTAACGACGCCGTTGAGCCGGTTCATTAAAAAAAAAAAAAAAAAACTGTGAGGAGAAGGCAAGGGGGGTATAGCTCAGTGGCAGAGCATTCGACTGCAGATCGAGAGGTCCTCGGTTCAACTCCGGGTGCCCCCTCCACAGCGTTTTGCCCGCGGTCGCTCCGAAAGGGAGAGCCGGCGAGTGTCTTTAACGACGCCGTTGAGCCGGTTCATTAAAAAAAAAAAAAAAAACTGTGAGGAGAAGGCAAGGGGGGTATAGCTCAGTGGCAGAGCATTCGACTGCAGATCGAGAGGTCCTCGGTTCAACTCCGGGTGCCCCCTCCACAGCGTTTTGCCCGCGGTCGCTCCGAAAGGGAGAGCCGGCGAGTGTCTTTAACGACGCCGTTGAGCCGGTTCATTAAAAAAAAAAAAAAACTGTGAGGAGAAGGCAAGGGGGGTATAGCTCAGTGGCAGAGCATTCGACTGCAGATCGAGAGGTCCTCGGTTCAACTCCGGGTGCCCCCTCCACAGCGTTTTGCCCGCGGTCGCTCCGAAAGGGAGAGCCGGCGAGTGTCTTTAACGACGCCGTTGAGCCGGTTCATTAAAAAAAAAAAAAAACTGTGAGGAGAAGGCAAGGGGGGTATAGCTCAGTGGCAGAGCATTCGACTGCAGATCGAGAGGTCCTCGGTTCAACTCCGGGTGCCCCCTCCACAGCGTTTTGCCCGCGGTCGCTCCGAAAGGGAGAGCCGGCGAGTGTCTTTAACGACGCCGTTGAGCCGGTTCATTAAAAAAAAAAAAAAAAAAAACTGTGAGGAGAAGGCAAGGGGGGTATAGCTCAGTGGCAGAGCATTCGACTGCAGATCGAGAGGTCCTCGGTTCAACTCCGGGTGCCCCCTCCACAGCGTTTTGCCCGCGGTCGCTCCGAAAGGGAGAGCCGGCGAGTGTCTTTAACGACGCCGTTGAGCCGGTTCATTAAAAAAAAAAAAAAAAACTGTGAGGAGAAGGCAAGGGGGGTATAGCTCAGTGGCAGAGCATTCGACTGCAGATCGAGAGGTCCTCGGTTCAACTCCGGGTGCCCCCTCCACAGCGTTTTGCCCGCGGTCGCTCCGAAAGGGAGAGCCGGCGAGTGTCTTTAACGACGCCGTTGAGCCGGTTCATTAAAAAAAAAAAAAAAAAACTGTGAGGAGAAGGCAAGGGGGGTATAGCTCAGTGGCAGAGCATTCGACTGCAGATCGAGAGGTCCTCGGTTCAACTCCGGGTGCCCCCTCCACAGCGTTTTGCCCGCGGTCGCTCCGAAAGGGAGAGCCGGCGAGTGTCTTTAACGACGCCGTTGAGCCGGTTCATTAAAAAAAAAAAAAAAAAAAACTGTGAGGAGAAGGCAAGGGGGTATAGCTCAGTGGCAGAGCATTCGACTGCAGATCGAGAGGTCCTCGGTTCAACTCCGGGTGCCCCCTCCACAGCGTTTTGCCCGCGGTCGCTCCGAAAGGGAGAGCCGGCGAGTGTCTTTAACGACGCCGTTGAGCCGGTTCATTAAAAAAAAAAAAAAAACTGTGAGGAGAAGGCAAGGGGGGTATAGCTCAGTGGCAGAGCATTCGACTGCAGATCGAGAGGTCCTCGGTTCAACTCCGGGTGCCCCCTCCACAGCGTTTTGCCCGCGGTCGCTCCGAAAGGGAGAGCCGGCGAGTGTCTTTAACGACGCCGTTGAGCCGGTTCATTAAAAAAAAAAAAAAAACTGTGAGGAGAAGGCAAGGGGGGTATAGCTCAGTGGCAGAGCATTCGACTGCAGATCGAGAGGTCCTCGGTTCAACTCCGGGTGCCCCCTCCACAGCGTTTTGCCCGCGGTCGCTCCGAAAGGGAGAGCCGGCGAGTGTCTTTAACGACGCCGTTGAGCCGGTTCATTAAAAAAAAAAAAAAAAAACTGTGAGGAGAAGGCAAGGGGGGTATAGCTCAGTGGCAGAGCATTCGACTGCAGATCGAGAGGTCCTCGGTTCAACTCCGGGTGCCCCCTCCACAGCGTTTTGCCCGCGGTCGCTCCGAAAGGGAGAGCCGGCGAGTGTCTTTAACGACGCCGTTGAGCCGGTTCATTAAAAAAAAAAAAAAAAAAACGGTGAGGAGAAGGCAAGGGGGGTATAGCTCAGTGGCAGAGCATTCGACTGCAGATCGAGAGGTCCTCGGTTCAACTCCGGGTGCCCCCTCCACAGCGTTTTGCCCGCGGTCGCTCCGAAAGGGAGAGCCGGCGAGTGTCTTTAACGACGCCGTTGAGCCGGTTCATTAAAAAAAAAAAAAAAAACTGTGAGGAGAAGGCAAGGGGGGTATAGCTCAGTGGCAGAGCATTCGACTGCAGATCGAGAGGTCCTCGGTTCAACTCCGGGTGCCCCCTCCACAGCGTTTTGCCCGCGGTCGCTCCGAAAGGGAGAGCCGGCGAGTGTCTTTAACGACGCCGTTGAGCCGGTTCATAAAAAAAAAAAAAAAAAAACTGTGAGGAGAAGGCAAGGGGGGTATAGCTCAGTGGCAGAGCATTCGACTGCAGATCGAGAGGTCCTCGGTTCAACTCCGGGTGCCCCCTCCACAGCGTTTTGCCCGCGGTCGCTCCGAAAGGGAGAGCCGGCGAGTGTCTTTAACGACGCCGTTGAGCCGGTTCATTAAAAAAAAAAAAAAAACTGTGAGGAGAAGGCAAGGGGGGTGTAGCTCAGTGGCAGAGCATTCGACTGCAGATCGAGAGGTCCCCGGTTCAACTCCGGGTGCCCCCTCCACAGCGTTTTGCCCGCGGTCGCTCCGAAAGGGAGAGCCGGCGAGTGTCTTTAACGACGCCGTTGAGCCGGTTCATTAAAAAAAAAAAAAAAAAACTGTGAGGAGAAGGCAAGGGGGGTATAGCTCAGTGGCAGAGCATTCGACTGCAGATCGAGAGGTCCTCGGTTCAACTCCGGGTGCCCCCTCCACAGCGTTTTGCCCGCGGTCGCTCCGAAAGGGAGAGCCGGCGAGTGTCTTTAACGACGCCGTTGAGCCGGTTCATTAAAAAAAAAAAAAAAAACTGTGAGGAGAAGGCAAGGGGGGTATAGCTCAGTGGCAGAGCATTCGACTGCAGATCGAGAGGTCCTCGGTTCAACTCCGGGTGCCCCCTCCACAGCGTTTTGCCCGCGGTCGCTCCGAAAGGGAGAGCCGGCGAGTGTCTTTAACGACGCCGTTGAGCCGGTTCATTAAAAAAAAAAAAAAAAAACTGTGAGGAGAAGGCAAGGGGGGTATAGCTCAGTGGCAGAGCATTCGACTGCAGATCGAGAGGTCCTCGGTTCAACTCCGGGTGCCCCCTCCACAGCGTTTTGCCCGCGGTCGCTCCGAAAGGGAGAGCCGGCGAGTGTCTTTAACGACGCCGTTGAGCCGGTTCATTAAAAAAAAAAAAAAAAACTGTGAGGAGAAGGCAAGGGGGGTATAGCTCAGTGGCAGAGCATTCGACTGCAGATCGAGAGGTCCTCGGTTCAACTCCGGGTGCCCCCTCCACAGCGTTTTGCCCGCGGTCGCTCCGAAAGGGAGAGCCGGCGAGTGTCTTTAACGACGCCGTTGAGCCGGTTCATTAAAAAAAAAAAAAAAAACTGTGAGGAGAAGGCAAGGGGGGTATAGCTCAGTGGCAGAGCATTCGACTGCAGATCGAGAGGTCCTCGGTTCAACTCCGGGTGCCCCCTCCACAGCGTTTTGCCCGCGGTCGCTCCGAAAGGGAGAGCCGGCGAGTGTCTTTAACGACGCCGTTGAGCCGGTTCATTAAAAAAAAAAAAAAAAAAAACTGTGAGGAGAAGGCAAGGGGGGTATAGCTCAGTGGCAGAGCATTCGACTGCAGATCGAGAGGTCCTCGGTTCAACTCCGGGTGCCCCCTCCACAGCGTTTTGCCCGCGGTCGCTCCGAAAGGGAGAGCCGGCGAGTGTCTTTAACGACGCCGTTGAGCCGGTTCATTAAAAAAAAAAAAAAAAAAACTGTGAGGAGAAGGCAAGGGGGGTATAGCTCAGTGGCAGAGCATTCGACTGCAGATCGAGAGGTCCTCGGTTCAACTCCGGGTGCCCCCTCCACAGCGTTTTGCCCGTGGTCGCTCCGAAAGGGAGAGCCGGCGAGTGTCTTTAACGACGCCGTTGAGCCGGATCATTAAAAAAAAAAAAAAAACTGTGAGGAGAAGGCAAGGGGGGTATAGCTCAGTGGCAGAGCATTCGACTGCAGATCGAGAGGTCCTCGGTTCAACTCCGGGTGCCCCCTCCACAGCGTTTTGCCCGCGGTCGCTCCGAAAGGGAGAGCCGGCGAGTGTCTTTAACGACGCCGTTGAGCCGGTTCATTAAAAAAAAAAAAAAAAAAACTGTGAGGAGAAGGCAAGGGGGGTATAGCTCAGTGGCAGAGCATTCGACTGCAGATCGAGAGGTCCTCGGTTCAACTCCGGGTGCCCCCTCCACAGCGTTTTGCCCGCGGTCGCTCCGAAAGGGAGAGCCGGCGAGTGTCTTTAACGACGCCGTTGAGCCGGTTCATTAAAAAAAAAAAAAAAAACTGTGAGGAGAAGGCAAGGGGGGTATAGCTCAGTGGCAGAGCATTCGACTGCAGATCGAGAGGTCCTCGGTTCAACTCCGGGTGCCCCCTCCACAGCGTTTTGCCCGCGGTCGCTCCGAAAGGGAGAGCCGGCGAGTGTCTTTAACGACGCCGTTGAGCCGGTTCATTAAAAAAAAAAAAAAAAAACTGTGAGGAGAAGGCAAGGGGGGTATAGCTCAGTGGCAGAGCATTCGACTGCAGATCGAGAGGTCCTCGGTTCAACTCCGGGTGCCCCCTCCACAGCGTTTTGCCCGCGGTCGCTCCGAAAGGGAGAGCCGGCGAGTGTCTTTAACGACGCCGTTGAGCCGGTTCATTAAAAAAAAAAAAAAAAAAACTGTGAGGAGAAGGCAAGGGGGGTATAGCTCAGTGGCAGAGCATTCGACTGCAGATCGAGAGGTCCTCGGTTCAACTCCGGGTGCCCCCTCCACAGCGTTTTGCCCGCGGTCGCTCCGAAAGGGAGAGCCGGCGAGTGTCTTTAACGACGCCGTTGAGCCGGTTCATTAAAAAAAAAAAAAAAAACTGTGAGGAGAAGGCAAGGGGGGTATAGCTCAGTGGCAGAGCATTCGACTGCAGATCGAGAGGTCCTCGGTTCAACTCCGGGTGCCCCCTCCACAGCGTTTTGCCCGCGGTCGCTCCGAAAGGGAGAGCCGGCGAGTGTCTTTAACGACGCCGTTGAGCCGGTTCATTAAAAAAAAAAAAAAAAAACTGTGAGGAGAAGGCAAGGGGGGTATAGCTCAGTGGCAGAGCATTCGACTGCAGATCGAGAGGTCCTCGGTTCAACTCCGGGTGCCCCCTCCACAGCGTTTTGCCCGCGGTCGCTCCGAAAGGGAGAGCCGGCGAGTGTCTTTAACGACGCCGTTGAGCCGGTTCATTAAAAAAAAAAAAAAAAACTGTGAGGAGAAGGCAAGGGGGGTATAGCTCAGTGGCAGAGCATTCGACTGCAGATCGAGAGGTCCTCGGTTCAACTCCGGGTGCCCCCTCCACAGCGTTTTGCCCGCGGTCGCTCCGAAAGGGAGAGCCGGCGAGTGTCTTTAACGACGCCGTTGAGCCGGTTCATTAAAAAAAAAAAAAAAAAACTGTGAGGAGAAGGCAAGGGGGGTATAGCTCAGTGGCAGAGCATTCGACTGCAGATCGAGAGGTCCTCGGTTCAACTCCGGGTGCCCCCTCCACAGCGTTTTGCCCGCGGTCGCTCCGAAAGGGAGAGCCGGCGAGTGTCTTTAACGACGCCGTTGAGCCGGTTCATTAAAAAAAAAAAAAAAAAAACTGTGAGGAGAAGGCAAGGGGGGTATAGCTCAGTGGCAGAGCATTCGACTGCAGATCGAGAGGTCCTCGGTTCAACTCCGGGTGCCCCCTCCACAGCGTTTTGCCCGCGGTCGCTCCGAAAGGGAGAGCCGGCGAGTGTCTTTAACGACGCCGTTGAGCCGGATCATTAAAAAAAAAAAAAAAACTGTGAGGAGAAGGCAAGGGGGGTATAGCTCAGTGGCAGAGCATTCGACTGCAGATCGAGAGGTCCTCGGTTCAACTCCGGGTGCCCCCTCCACAGCGTTTTGCCCGCGGTCGCTCCGAAAGGGAGAGCCGGCGAGTGTCTTTAACGACGCCGTTGAGCCGGTTCATTAAAAAAAAAAAAAAAAAACTGTGAGGAGAAGGCAAGGGGGGTATAGCTCAGTGGCAGAGCATTCGACTGCAGATCGAGAGGTCCTCGGTTCAACTCCGGGTGCCCCCTCCACAGCGTTTTGCCCGCGGTCGCTCCGAAAGGGAGAGCCGGCGAGTGTCTTTAATGACGCCGTTGAGCCGGTTCATTAAAAAAAAAAAAAAAAAACTGTGAGGAGAAGGCAAGGGGGGTATAGCTCAGTGGCAGAGCATTCGACTGCAGATCGAGAGGTCCTCGGTTCAACTCCGGGTGCCCCCTCCACAGCGTTTTGCCCGCGGTCGCTCCGAAAGGGAGAGCCGGCGAGTGTCTTTAACGACGCCGTTGAGCCGGTTCATTAAAAAAAAAAAAAAAAACTGTGAGGAGAAGGCAAGGGGGGTATAGCTCAGTGGCAGAGCATTCGACTGCAGATCGAGAGGTCCTCGGTTCAACTCCGGGTGCCCCCTCCACAGCGTTTTGCCCGCGGTCGCTCCGAAAGGGAGAGCCGGCGAGTGTCTTTAATGACGCCGTTGAGCCGGTTCATTAAAAAAAAAAAAAAAAAACTGTGAGGAGAAGGCAAGGGGGGTATAGCTCAGTGGCAGAGCATTCGACTGCAGATCGAGAGGTCCTCGGTTCAACTCCGGGTGCCCCCTCCACAGCGTTTTGCCCGCGGTCGCTCCGAAAGGGAGAGCCGGCGAGTGTCTTTAACGACGCCGTTGAGCCGGTTCATTAAAAAAAAAAAAAAAAACTGTGAGGAGAAGGCAAGGGGGGTATAGCTCAGTGGCAGAGCATTCGACTGCAGATCGAGAGGTCCTCGGTTCAACTCCGGGTGCCCCCTCCACAGCGTTTTGCCCGCGGTCGCTCCGAAAGGGAGAGCCGGCGAGTGTCTTTAACGACGCCGTTGAGCCGGTTCATTAAAAAAAAAAAAAAAAACTGTGAGGAGAAGGCAAGGGGGGTATAGCTCAGTGGCAGAGCATTCGACTGCAGATCGAGAGGTCCTCGGTTCAACTCCGGGTGCCCCCTCCACAGCGTTTTGCCCGCGGTCGCTCCGAAAGG
>NC_053494.1:139485585-139493792 GCF_905171775.1 Rana temporaria | reverse complement strand
TCTTTGAGCAGACCCATGTCCTCAAAGGACAAGTCCGTGGAACGCGAGACCTGCGAAAAGGCTGCATCCACCTTTGGAACCTTGTTCCAGATAGCTGATGGATCCTCTCCAAAAGGAAAGCGTCTCTTGTGGGACTTGGAAAAAAAGGGTTTTTTCTCCGGCTCCTGCCATTCTCGTAGAATAGTCTCGGAAATAACCGAATGTACCGGGAAGGTACGACCCTTGGGTTCGCAGAGACCAGCATACATTCTATCGTGCAAACTTAGGTCCTTCTCCTCACCCAGTCCTAAGGTAGCGTAAATGGCTATAAGGAGATTGTCCACCTCCTCTAAGGAAAGTTTAAACTTTGCGGGAGACCCTGTTTCCTCCTCAGTCTCCGATTCCCCACTAGAGGGGTCCTGAGGTTGCCCTAAAGATACCTCCTCGAAGACTGAGGGCCCAGAAGATAATACTACTACCTCCTGGGAGGACTGAGAGGTGGACGGCTGAGTAGAGGGGGTAGAAGCTAGGGATCCCCTAACTGACTGGAATTGGGCCAGTAACTCGTTTTTAACGGAAGAGACTAATTCCTCTCTAATAGAAGCTGACTCTTCCTGCACTACTGCTGCAATGCATGCTTTGCACCAGGGTTTCTTCCAGTCCTCCCCCAATCTAGTCCTGCACGCAGGACACCTTCTCTTAGTATCCGTTTTGACCTAAGGAAACGGGCGAGAAGAAAAAACAATAAAAAGGGGTCCGGAATGAGACCCGGTCTCAGACAAGAAACGGAAAAAAAAACCCCCATTCACCAGGTGCGCCAGGAAGGAAAGTGACCACTGCCTGCGTCCTGACAGGCCCCCATGCCACTGGGGGGAAAAAAATAAGGAGACCGAGAGAGAGAAATAAGACCCCCTCACCCCTAAGGAAGACAGACTCACGTTACTGCTTCCCGCCGAGGTCCTGCTGGTGCCAGTGCCTGCTCCACTCGCTGTGTCTTCTGTGCTGTCCATAGTAGAGACGACAGCGCTACTCATGTGGCATGTGTAGCGCTTCCTGGAATCCTAAAGCGCCGCTGCGCCGGACCAGGAAGCGGAAATAGGCCCCAGCGTCCGCCCTGCCCCTCCTCCCGGCGCGCCGGAAGTGACGCGCGTCTCCGGAGCCTGGCTCCGCCAAAATGGCGGCGCCCCGCGCACACGCGGGGAATCGAATGCTAGGCCCCAGATTTGCTGGCTCCACTGAGCACGGAGAAGAGAGGAGCCTGAATACCATCACCGCCGCGTGGGTGGCACAGGAGAGCGGACAGTCTCCGCGACGATCGCCGCAAAAAAGAAAAGAAAAAAAGAAAGGTAGGAGTACAAAAAAAGAGTCCGACTTTCAGGAGCTCCCTGAGATATCAGACTCCCTCCTAAAAAGATGCCCCCTCCGGAGGAGGAAACACAAAAACTGATGGTACAAGGAGGGACCTCCCTTTTAAAGATTGGAAAGAAGGTGTTTCCTGATGGAGTGGGAGGAGTCACCATATCTCAAGGTGCTGTCCTGAAAGACGCCTCGGGAAAATAAAGGACAGAAGAGAATAGGAAAAAGAGAAGGGAATTGAAAGAAAGGGAGAAGGGAATTGAAAGAAAGAAGTGCCCAACGAGAGGTTAATGTAGATTTGGGAGTTGAGGGAACGTCTTTGTTAAGTGAAAGCCCTATAAAGTTGGCCCATGGTTCCAAGATTTTTTCCCACTTCGGGATTGTGTCGTTTAGGATACTGGACATTTTTTCTTGGGTCATTATCCAAGATATTTTCCGCTTGGTTTCTGAAATGAAAGGCTTAGGTTTCTTCCACGCCTTGGCTATTGTTAGTTTGGCTCCTGTGAGGATAAAGTTAATGTTTGTGCTAGAGGTCGGCCGATATGGGTTTTTCTCTGGCCGATGCCGATATTTAGAAATCGGACCGGCCGATGGCCGATATTTTAGGCCGATTTCTTTTTTTTTTTTTCATCATTTTAGCAAATCTAGGGTTTAGAGGTGGGGAGGTTGTTATTGTTTAGGGTGGAGCGGTGGTGTGCAGCCTATTAGTGCCCCCCAGTTCAGCCTGTCAGTGCCCACCAGTGCAGCCCATCAGTGCCACCTCATTAGTGCAGCCTATCAGTGCCACCTCATCAATGCCCACCAATGCACCAGTGCATCCCATCATTGCCCAAGCTGTGTCAGGGGTCCAATGACTTGTATCTAATTTGTATTATATATAATCTTTTATGTTCCTGTTACCCCATGGGAAGAATTCTCTGCACTTCCTGTGTATTAAACACAAGAAGAAGAAATGAGGAATTCTCTGCAGAATCAGATTAGGTTACACAGAATCGCTGCTCCTCTTAAAACTCGACCTTTATTTTCTCCATCAGCCCGTCCCACGCAGTCGTTAGTTTTTTATATCACTTGCCCCCCCCTCTTAGATTGATTTTAAAACTGGTTGTAAAGTCAGAAGGTTTTTTTATCTTAAAGTGTAAGTTCACCTTTACAGAAAAATCCATGCACCTTCTTCATAGCTAACAGATTGGGCTTTACGGCTGCTGATTGGTGCGATGTCGCTGACCAATTAAAATGCTCCGAAACGTCCCTCCTGACAAGGTACATTTTGGACATTCAGCTGAGGGGATTTCTTAGCCCCGGCTTTCTGACGTGGATATACCGGGGCTCAGAATGGGAGATTGCCACGGTCCAGGTCAGCGAGGATGTTATCGTGTGTAATTTCACCTTACAGATTTTTCTGTAATGAGGAACTTACCCTTTTAAAGCGTAGTTCTACCCAAAAGTGGAACGTCCACTTTGAGGGCTCCTTACCCCCTGACATGTGTTTGGACATGGCTGATCACATGGTAAAGAGCCTCTTTACCAAGATCGGTGCGTCAGACTGACACGCCACACACACCGATCGCCACACTACACGCCCCCATGGGCGCATGCCGGCACTTATCCTGCTGGACATCATATGACCCCACAGTCAGGATAACTGAACCACTGCCCGACCATCGTTCTGCTATAGGCTGGACGGAAAGTGTGTGTGTTTTTTTTTTACAAACACAGGGGCGGGCTTCACAGTGACTGATGACTGGGGTAGCCAATTAGTGCAGTGAGGCCGCATATATGTGTTGTGTCACCATGAAGGGGTCAAGGTAAAAATTATTTATTGTATCACTCCCCTCACCCCGCTTACACTTACTTGAGCCTGATCTTGATATAGCTCTGTGCCGGTCTGCAGCGGCTCTCTCCCTTCTTCTCGCTCTCATAGGCTTGGCAGAGAGCTGTGGGAGCGAAGCACTGCCATCCAACTTTGATGTAGGAACTGCAAGATCAAAGTGAAACGGGATTGTTCCCAAATCCGGTTACTCCCATTTTTTGATATAGTGATTAAGGTTAAAGGCCCCCCAGGAGTAAAGAATTGTCCTATGCAGTATAGTCCTTTATCCACGCACCATTTAAACGTTTGTACGTCTAAACCCGGGGGGAAAATCCGGGTTGTTGAATAGATGTGTGAGGGGGCGTGCTGCTGAGACAAGGGCCGGATGATTCCTATAGCTGTCCCAGAGCGCACAAGATTGAGATAGGGAAGGGGCTATTATAGGTGGTTGTTTATTGATTGGGTACCACAATAGGTGATCAAGAGAAATTTGTGAGACTGTTTGACTCTCAATGTTAGTCCAGTCCAGTTTTTCAGACACCCATCAGTATAGAATCCCCCCCTTAGCGCAGACCCCTGCACTATAGACACCCCCTATCAGTATAGATTCCCATTTTAGTACAGTTATGCAGTATGTACAGACCCCTGCAGTATAGACACCCCCTTAGTGCAGACCCCCCCCCCCCCCCCATTTCATCATTCCGCCCAGGGACCGCCTAGGCGATACGTCATATCGCCTACGGCAGCCCCTCCCTGTAGGCAATTGCCTGGGACACGCGACAGGTCCCAGGAGATCGCCTGTCCAATCAGGTAGCGCAGCACCTCTCGCGCAGCGAGTACCCAGCCGTGAAGCCGAAAGCGGTCACGGCCGGTTGCCCACAGTTAGGATGGAGGCGCCGGCGAAGAGGGGGGGGGTGGGGGTATTTTAGCGGAGCTCCGGGCGTCACTGGACAAAAGAGCAGGTAAAAGTATGTTTATTAAAAGCCAGCAGCTATGCTTTTTGTAGCTGCTGACTTTTAATAAAACATAAAAAAAAGGCCGGAACTCCGCTTTAAGTGTGTTCCAACTATAAGGGGGGGGCACGCTCCCACAGCATGAGCGAAAGTGCGCCGTGAGCAGCGATACAGGTACGGTGATTCGTGCAGCGCTGCCAACCTGCCGCAGCATATGTACGTGAGCTGGTTGGCAAGTGGTTCAAGTATTTATTTCTAATTGCTTTTCTTAAAATTTGTTGACTTTGTTAACCTTGGTAATTTGGCTGTGTTACTATTGGTGATTGTTTACCAAGTACTGGAGTAATTGTTATTGTGCTGCTGAGGTGCTGAGTACTGGGCGTTACCAATTAGCATATGTAAGAGGTGAGCTGTTGTCCAAATTGGTGTCGAATTAGTGTTGTATTTCGGAAGAGTAGCAACTATCAGTAGATAAGCCGACCTAACTCAGAATCTACGCCGACTTATGTTTAAGTGTATGCTCAAACAGAGATACGCTTAAACATATCTAAGATACGACGGCTTGCGCCGTCCTATCTTAGGTTGCAATATTTCGGATGGCCGATAGGTGGCGCTTCCATTGCGGTTTGGCGTAGAACAGGGATTCTCAAACTACGGTCCTCCAGCTGTTGCAGAACTACACATCCCATGAGGCATTGTAAAACTCTGACATTCACAGACATGACTAGACATGATGGGAATTGTAGTTCGTGAACAACTGGAGGGTCATAGTTTGAAGACCCATGGCGTAGAATATGTAAATTAGTAGATACGCCGATTCACGAACATACGCCCGGCCGCCGCAGTACATTTACGCCGTTTCCGTAAGCCATTATCAGGCCTAAAGTTATTCCATCTATTAGATGGAATAGCAATGTTAAAGTATGGCCGCCGTTCCCGCTTCGAGATTCGAAATTTTTACATCGTTTGTGTAAGTCGTCCGCAAATAGCGATTTACGTTGTTTACGTCCACGTCAAAGTCAATAGGCCCGTGCGGCGTACTTAGCCGCAATGCACACTGGGAAATGTAGGCGCCCGGGGCATGCGCAGTAAAAGTAAAAACGTCAAAAACGTAAGGTCAAGCCTTATTAACATAAAACACGCCCCCCTTACACACATTTGAATTCCGCGCCCTTATGCCCGCCCGCTTTATGCTACGCCGCCGTAACATAGCAGGCAAGTACATTGTGAATCATGTACTTGCCTAGCTAACTTACGGCGGCATAGCCTAAACACGCAAAGCTACGCCGCCGCAAGTTTAGGCATCTGTACGTGAATCTACCTAATTGTGAGCAGGCAGAGGGAAAACGAATAGATTTCAAGGATGCATCATTAGAGGGGTCACCAGCAGGAGGGAAAGAGGGTCGGAGTCCCCTTTATATTATTATTATAATATTGATAAGATAGAATGAGTCCATAGAAGGGTAACAAAGTAACCAGTTACACTTACTGGTAACGGTGTTTCTAGGAAGTCTTCCAGGACGGCACAATGAGATGACTGGCTAAACCTGACAGGAAACACAATCAAGAGGTTAAAAACCCCCGCCCCATGCTCCTCAGTTTGTGACAAAGTAGAGACCCACACCAGTGCACAGGAGTGAAAACATACTGCAACAACTCTGTACAAACCAATATATTTAACAAGAGCGGTGGGAAGTAGGACTGCCGTCCTGGAAGACTTCCCAGAAACACCGTTACCGGTAAGTGTAACTGGTTACTTTCTCAAGTCGTCTTCCACAATGAGAGAGAAGCAAGTAGCTTCAGGCCTACCTTAGGGCGGGACTACTTCAAGACCCTTTTGGCGAACCTCGGTTCTGCAGTGAGCCTTTACCTCCACTCCATATGCTTGAAGGTATGGATCCTGCAGGTCTACTCCATCAATGTCTCTGCCTTCCCCGCTTCAGATGCAGGAACTAGTGGGCCATTAACGATGGAATCAGAAAACATGATAAACTTGTAAGTTTAGCAATGTCGCCTGCCTCACACATCTAACAACCACGGCCTGTAGGTGTTACTTAGAGCCACTAAAAAGATTAATCAGAGACCTGGGTTGTAAGACAAAGACACTAGATTGATCAATAAGAGGGCCTGTTTTACTACGCTGTTCAGGGAATTAAAACTGCAAAAAAAGGGTTTAAGGCATGCCCAATCTGTGGCTTTACTTACGCCTGAGTGCATAATCAGGAGATTAAAGTCCATAGCAGGAGTAGAACGCTCATACTGGTACATCTAGTTCTGCTAGAAGGGCAAAATGAAGGCCATGAACCGAGCTGTAACCTATTCAGTCGGGAATACATCTTTATACTTCATCTTCAGGCCATAATACTCCTCTGAACAGAACTTCCCAAGTTCTTACTAAACGGGGCGATTCTTTATCGCCTTCCTCCAGTGTCCTATAACTAGGGTTGTCCCGATACCGATACTAGTATCGGTATCGGTTCCGAGTATTTGCGGGAGTACTTGTAATCCCGCAAATAACCCCGATGCCTCATCCGATACCACCACCACCCGTCGTCCCCCCCCGCAGCCGCCTGGTTAATACGGGCGGGGAACATTACAGCTTTCATTTGAATAGCTGTAGTGTTTCCCGCTGCGGCGCGTATAGACACTCCCCCTTGCTCGGGTGAACTGTCCAATCCCAAGCAAGGGGGAGTGTCTATACGCAGCGCGAATCACTACAGCTATTCAAATGAAAGCTGTAATGTTCCCCGCCCGTATTAACCAAGAGGCGGCGCGGCAGCATGCAGGTAAGGGGGACATGGCTGCATATGGGGGGGGGGGGGAAGACATGGCTGCATATGGGGGGGGGAAAAGACATGGCTGCATATGGGGGGGGGAAAAGACATGGCTGCATATGGGGGGGGGAGACATGGCTGCATATGGGGGGGGAGACATGGCTGCATATGGGGGGGGGGGGGGGGGGGGAGACATGGCTGCATATGGGGGGGAAGAAAGACATGGCTGCATATGGGGGGGGGGGGAGACATGGCTGCATATGGGGGGGGGAAGACATGGCTGCATATGGGGGGGGGAAAAGACATGGCTGCATATGGGGGGGGGAGACATGGCTGCATATGGGGGGGGAGACATGGCTGCATATGGGGGGGGGGGGGGGGAGACATGGCTGCATATGGGGGGGAAGAAAGACATGGCTGCATATGGGGGGGGGAGACATGGCTGCATATGGGGGGGGGGGAAGACATGGCTGCATATGGGGGGGGGGAAAGACATGGCTGCATATGGGGGGGGGGAGACATGGCTGCATATGGGGGGGGGGGAGACATGGCTGCATATGGGGGGGGGGAGACATGGCTGCATATGGGGGGGGGAGACATGGCTGCATATGGGGGGGGGGGAGACATGGCTGCATATGGGGGGGGGAAGACATGGCTGCATATGGGGGGGGGGGAAGACATGGCTGCATATGGGGGGGGGGGAAGACATGGCTGCATATGGGGGGGGGGGAGACATGGCTGCATATGGGGGGGAAGAAAGACATGGCTGCATATGGGGGGGGGGAGACATGGCTGCATATGGGGGGGGGGGGGAGACATGGCTGCATATGGGGGGGGGGGAAGACATGGCTGCATATGGGGGGGGGGGGAAAGACATGGCTGCATATGGGGGGGGGGGAGACATGGCTGCATATGGGGGGGGGGGGAGACATGGCTGCATATGGGGGGGGGGAGACATGGCTGCATATGGGGGGGGGAGACATGGCTGCATATGGGGGGGGGGAGACATGGCTGCATATGGGGGGGGGAAGACATGGCTGCATATGGGGGGGGGGGGGAAGACATGGCTGCATATGGGGGGGGGGAGACATGGCTGCATATGGGGGGGGGGGAGACATGGCTGCATATGGGGGGGGGGGGGGGAGACATGGCTGCATATGGGGGGGGAGACATGGCTGCATATGGGGGGGAAAGACATGGCTGCATATGGGGGGGAAAGACATGGCTGCATATGGGGGGGAAAGACATGGCTGCATATGGGGGGGGAAAGACATGGCTGCATATGGGGGGGGGGAGACATGGCTGCATATGGGGGGGGGGGAGACATGGCTGCAT
>NC_053494.1:139384309-139485485 GCF_905171775.1 Rana temporaria | reverse complement strand
AATAAAAAAGGACGAAAACGTACTTACAAAATGTAGCGTTTTTAAAAGCATGTATACAAATGCCGGCCGGCACTACAGGAGCCCTTCCTCCATGCGTTCAGCGCGGCGACGTCAGTGTGCGCCGTCCCAGACACGTTTCGTCATCAACAGACGTTATCAATGGGGAACTGCTACTGCAGTGACTGCCACCATCTCTAGGCCCGTTGCTGAGTGCCTGCCCTGCTACATAGTGAACACAGGGGGGTCACTTACTTGGCAAGGGAACCATTCACAATACTCCTTTCATTTTTCATAAAGATTGCAAAGCATTCTCTGAATAGACGAGGGGAGATTGTGATGTCACCTCCACCCCTCTCTACCTTGTTTAATCAGAGAACGCCTTACATTCATTGAGAAAAATGCAATTCTGTGAATGGCACCCAGGCAACCCCCTGTGGTTACTATGCAGAAGTGCATTTTATTAGCAGCACCTACTTCAGTGATTTCCAGCTTTCACTAGGATCCCAGAGGTATTGTATATGCATACTTGCATTGGTCCATGGTGGACCATTTTAACGGTGCTAAAAAAGCCATTTGAGCTAGTCATATATGGTTCCTGATCAACCAGTTGAAGTTTGCTCCTTGGGTGGCCCATTTGCCACTCTCCAATGCAGCATCCTTTGAAATAAAAGAAAGAAAAAAAAATCAAGGGAGCTGAACAAAACAATTTCAGCTGAACTTCGGCTGCATCCAATCAGTTGAAACAGCTGTTCGGGCATTCTTACTGGTGCCGGTTGTGAAAATACAATCTCCTGTTGCATCGTATAATTGGGAAGGTATCCCTGCTTATGCATTTTTTCATCACATGCTTAGTTAGAATTGTGACCGGTTTACATTACATGTTTTTTTTTAAACTTACACTATATTACCAAAAGTATTGGCCTTTACACGCACATGAACTTTAATGGCATCCCAGCCTTAGTCCGTAGGGTTCAATATTGAGTTGGCACACCCTTTGCAGCTATAAACAGCAACTTTTCTGGGAAGGCTGTCCACAAGGTTTAGGAGTGTGTCTATGGGAATGTTTGACCATTCTTCTAGAAGGTGGGCGAGAAGGCCTGGCTCGCATTTTCTGCTCTAGTTCATCCCAAAGGTGTTCGATCGGGTTGAGGTCAGTTTCTTCACCCCAAACTCTGTCATCCATGTATATATGGACCCTGCTTTGTGCACTGGTCCAAATAATTTGGTGGAAGGATAATTATGGTGTGGAGTTGGGCTTGGCCCCTTAGTTCCAGTGAAAGGAACTCTTAAGGCGTCAGCATACCAAGCCATTTTGGATAATTTTATGCTCCCAATAATGTGGGAACAGTTTGGGGATGGCCCCGTTCTGTTCCAACATAACTGCACACCACTGCACAAAGCAAGGTCCATAAAGACATGGATGAGTGAGTTTAGGGTGAAGGAACTTCACTGTCCTGACCTCAACCTGATAGAGGGTGAATTAGCGTGCAGACTGCGAGCCAGGCCTTCTCTCCAACATCAGTGCCTGACCTCACAAATGCGCTTCTGGAAGAATGGTCAAACATTCCCTAAGACACACTCCTTGTGAACAGCCTTCCCAGAAGAGTTGAAGCTATTATAGCTCCAAAGGGTGAGCCAACTCAATACTGAACCCTACGGACTAAGACTGGGATTCTATTAAAGTTCATGTGCGTGTAAAGGCAGGTGTCCCAATACTTTTGGTAATATAGTGTATGCTTAACTACTCAGATTTGGAGTGTGGTGCTGAATATATCCTATAATACTGTTTATCTGCTTCTAACTTCTGAATATACTTTAAAATGTTCCATTTAGTTTAAACATTAAGTGGTTTTGACTGTTTTAGATTATGTTGGTTGCATGTTTTCCCTGAAGCTTACATGGTTACGATCTGATTGCTGCAGGCTATGCTCTCCCACAAAGCTGTTTATTGTTGTAATGAGTCACTGCAAACCTCAAACCATGGCTCCACCTGGACCTGTTGTGACAAGCTGCAGAAAGCTGTATTAGTGAAAAGCAATGTGTGTGAGATAGAACCACATTTCCATCCTGTCTTGTCATTGCCATCTGGTAAGAACACTTACATATTTTCTATTGCAGGTTGTTCCCGTTAGTGGAGAAAATGGATCTACTGTATATGTCAGATCTACTACAGAGGTGTACAAATAACAGAACAAAGGCAAACCGCTCAGTTTCAATTCACTCTGCATTCCAAGCATGCACAATTTCCCCTTCCCTCATTTACAGTTTTTTTAAATTCCTTGGCAGTTTTTTTATTAAATTAATCTGAAGTTAGCCGTATACTGAGCAAACTTCAGCCAGTTCCATAAGAAGCAGCCAAAATTTAAGCTGTGAATGGCCTTGTCCCTTCAGATGTAGCCACTGTTTGGGTCATGGGTGCCAGCTGTCTGAAGACCATAGTTGGTAAGGGAGATTCCTCCATCCACAGTGTTTAGCATGGATAGTGGAATTGATGGGTTCCTCTTGTCCTTCCAGTGTATGGCCAGCTTAAGTCAATCATGTCCCTAGGCAACGCTGCTTCCAGGTCACCTCTTTGTGACCTAATTTCTCTACGCAGTCTTCTGGTGCCCAAGAGGGCCCAGCCGCTGAGCAGCGAATACTCGTTACATCAGTAACATAGAAACCCGAAGAAGGACCATTACAGTGAAAAGATATAAGACTCAGGACCTGTCATATTATGTGACCACAAATTTAGGTAAGCTTTATTTATTTTAGTGATTACGGCCGAAACTCGTTTTTTTATAGCTGTTTCACGTGGTCTACAGTAAAAGATTGCCTTTGACCTGCTTTCCCTGGATTGCAAATATATCTCATTGGGACTTGCTGCATCAAAGGAGAGGCAGCACAAAGAAGCTTCAAAACTGCGTACATTCCAAATTATTTTTAGTGTGTCAAAGGGACCCCTAATGCAGAGCACACAAAAGGAAGTTAGCGTTTAGAGCCCTTTACACTGTGCCACCCATAGCATCAGCGGTAAAACGCTGCTATGGGTGTATTTGCGGCGCATTTAGGCCGCTAGTGGGGCGCATTTACCCCCCGCTAGCAGCCGAGAGAAGGGTTAAAAACCGCAGCGCATTGCGGGCAGTATAGCCACGCTGTCCCGTAGATTTCAATGGGCAGCAGCGAAGGAGGAGGATCGGTAAACACACCGCTCCGTCTCCGCTCCAAAGATGCGGCTAGCAGGGCTTTTTTTTTACCATCCTGCTAGTGCACCGCTCCAGTGTGAAAACCCAAGGGGCTTTCACACTGGTGTGAATGGGGACAGATTTTTAAGGGCGTATTGCAGGCGCTATTTTTAACGCTATAGCGCCTGCAATACACTCCAGTGTGAAAGGGGTCTTATGCCGCGTACACACGACATGACATTTTTTTAAATGGTTATTAAAAACGATTGTGTGTGGGCTCCAGAGTATTTTTTCTGACGTGAAAAATGGCCATTAAAAATTTAGAACATGCTCTAATTTTTTTGCGTCGTTTTTCATGTTGTGGAAAACTGTCGTGTGTAGGCTTTAACGGCGTGAAATAACCGGGCATGCTCATAAGCAAGTTATGAGATGGGAGCGCTCGTTCTGGTAAAACTAGCGTTTGTAATGGAGATGGCACATTCATCACGCTGTAACAGACTGAAAATCGCAAATTGTCGCAAACTTTTACTAACACTAAATTAGCAAAAGCAGCCCAAAGGGTGGTGCCATCCGAATGGAACGTCCCCTTTATAGTGCCGTTGTACGTCACCGCACTTTGCTCGAGCATTTTTTTTCACAATCGTGTGTATGCAAGACAGGCTTGACAAGAATCACATGGAGAAAAAAGTTGTTTTTTCTAGAACATTAAAAACGGTTGCGTGTACGCGGCATCAGAGTTCCCCACAGACATCTTATTAACAAATATTCCAGTCACAAAGATCAATACCTGGCATTATCATTACATGTCTGGCTATTGCAGACCCACCCCGTGCAATTTGAGAATCTGATGCCAGAACTTGTACTGACTGCTGAGGCTTCAGAATTGAATTTCTGAATGGCAGAGGGTTGGCACAGCTACTTTGTAGATGAGGCTTAGGTCTCAACTTGGGGGGGGGGGGGGGAGAGGTCTAGTCATGTGTGGGCAGTGCACATGGCTTCTTACCTACATTAAAACCAATTAGGATAATTCTAAACTCACTTTTTAGTGTGTGCTCCTCAGGTACCCACTTAAAGCAGAACTCCAGCCAAGCATAACAAGATGAAAAAGTGTGGCCCATATAAGGATAACATATAAACACCTATGTATAGTATTCACCTGCAATCCAGTGATGTCCCAGGAGTACGTATTTCATGCCACTAGATGTCCTCAGTCTGATTGCCAGGATCATTCAACCCACTTTCTCTAAACACGGTTGCGAGGTGGTTGGATAATATGTGTTTGTCTGACGATTCACTAATGTACGGGATATGCCCAGCCTAAAGTGAAACTACAGGCTCCTGACAGTCTATATACTACTAACACAAATCCAGTTACTATGTGATGCACAAGCATCTCTAAAGTGAAAAAAAAATGTATTCATGTCTGTACTCAAAAAAGTTCCTTCTATTGCACTCTGCCTTCTCCAAATTCCTCTGTTTTGCTGGTGTGATTATACTTCAAGTAAGAGGGTGGCTACATTTGTTGTCCACAGGCCCAATGTATGTAGAAGTGTAGCCACCCTCTTTTGCTTACTCCTGAGATGGACTAGAGACTATGAACTATGGGATTTATAGTGTGCATGGAGCAGTACACATAACCACAGCTAACATGGACTGCTTGTTCCAAACAAATGGAAGTTAAGGGGAAAGGGAGAATTCAGGAATAAGTTTAGTGACAAAATATCCAGAAAGCAGTGGACAGGACTAGGTGTGGCCAGGTACTGATTGACAAGTCACCATTGCCATTGCTGATGGCCACACCCCCTGTAACGTTTTTTTTATCACACTGTAGTAACCACACACACAGCCTACATAAAAGTGACAACTCTGCTCTGAATTCAGGAGCAGTGCAGCATTGTTGCCACACCATCACAGGAAGCTGCATTAAGTAGACTTCATTGGCAGAGCTTAACAGGTGTTTGTGGGACTTTGCAGGGGACTGTAAGTTGCAATTTTTAATGAGAGGCCATAGTTTCTGCTTTTATGCTTTGTGATGTGAAAGATGAATAGTGTATTTTTTTTTTTTTTTTTTAAGTATTATCATTTGTCTTTCAGACCTTCCTCTTCACTTATACCTTGGGGCTTTGTTAAAGAACAGAGAAGTTAGAGGAGATGCTGTGGACAACACTCGCCACCCTTACTGTACGCCTGCTCAAATGTTTAATTTTATTTGCACAGCTCCTTATTTTTCTTCCCATTTTAAAATGATTTAACTTTTTAAAACCTCTCACAACTTTTCTTGGTTACTAAGAAATTGTCTCTAGAAATAGCTAAAAAGTTCAGGCACCTCTACCAACTTCAAAATGCTTGTAGATACGGAGGCACAGTCAAAACTCCAACACTTCCGGGTAGTTTCGAAGTTTGCCTCTAAGTTCCACTTCCGCAAATTCCCATTTGGGTGTATCTGTAGGGTTCTTAAAAGTGCTGCAGGTATATGTTGGTGCCTACACCATATAGCTAGAGAATTTAAATCCTGCTTCTATGTGAAACATTAAATTCAGACACTTGCGTGGATGAGTGTAGTTAGAAGTCACATAAAGTCATCATATATTCACAAATTAAGTCTGTGCCACGTGGAAAAAATAAATAAAAATTGTGACCGCGCTGTGCTTTAATAGCCCCCAAAGAACAGTTCCTACATAAACCATTAAATAAATGCATATGCTTAATATGTGCTAATTCATTCAAAAACACAAGAATTCATAACAAATACCAATACTCAATATTCCCAAAGAAATAAATAATATAAAGTAAATTAGATTATCCCTTTTATCACCCCGGTATAACCCCTTCAAGCCATAAATCGGATAGGTCGGCGTAAAGGGGTTATACACTTTTGTTTGAAGAACAAGGCACTCTGTGAGTGAACTTTTGCAGCATTGGACATTTTATGAAATTTTGATAACAATGAACACTTTAACAAGTGAACTTTATATTATTAAATTCTTTGGGAATATTTAATATTGATGCGTGTTATGAATTTTGTGTTTTTGGATGAAATGGCACATAGGTAGCATATGAATTTATTTAATGAATCATGTAAGAACTGTTCTTTAGGGTTATTAAGCATGGCACAGTCACAATATTACACACACACACACACACACACACACACATATTATATATATATATATATATATATATATATACACATACACAGTTATCCTATACCTAGGTAAGTGTGGTTCCAGATCTAAACCGTAGAAGTGGGCACACTAGTACCTATGAACAAATGACTACATTTAGAAAAAGCTTGGCTGGATGTTAACCTTGTCCTCTGTACAAGTTCATTCAGGACAGCTAAGACCAAACACTACAAATAGAAATGCTGGCATATGACTGTCAATATATAACCAAGAAACGTCATGTGAGGACCATTTGACCGTAAGTGCACAACGCAAGAAAACTCCCCAGCACTCCGCTGTGCCACTTAGAAAACAATGCATGCACTGTGTTGGGTTTTTGTTTAACAAGAGAAAGGTAAATCGCAATGAGTAACCTTTGGTCTTTGAGCAAGTGTCATTCAGCTGATTGCTGGGAATATAGTGTGAATGACCCCCTGTACTACACTTCTTCATTAAAAAAGGAGTTTTCTACATTAAAATGAATTTTAACAGATTTAATTTTACAAGTGTAAACTATGAAGACTACATGCCATAATAATATAAGGAATGCCATAGAGAAAACAGTTGCTCTGACATGATTAGCTCAAAAGGATATTTCATCTGCAAAAGCAACGCATTGCGGGTGGTATAGCCGTGCTGTCCCATTGATTTCAATGGGCAGCAGCGGTGGAGGAGGAGTGGTATACACACCGCTCCTTCACTGCTCCAAAGATGCGGCTAGCGGGGCTTTTTTTACCATCCTGCTAGCGCAACGATCCAGTGTGAAAGCCCTCGGGCTTTCACACTGGAGACAATAAAGCGGCACTTTTAGGGCAGATTGCAGGCGATATTTTTAACGCTATAGCGCCTACAATACGCCCTCAGTGTGAAAGGGGTCTAATGGTTGGTAGATATATAAAATTTTGGGTTTTGAGTGTAATACCAATTTAAGTAATTTTGCATTAGACCCAGAGCAAGCATGCTGTGATTAAGTGTCAGAAAAATGTTAAAAAAATCGTAATCTCTATTCTTGTTCTGGGTCAGAACCTCAAACAGCCACAAAGTCAAAGTAACACCATAACTGCCAGGGATTTAGCATTCTCAAAAAGAGAGTTGATCAATGGCAGCCTCCATGAATCTTTCATGAGGTCCTTCTAATCAAAGCTGCCTCATACACTCTTGATTTGGTTTGCTTGGGACCAATCGGTACTCTCTTCTGCTGGTTCAACCATTTTACTAGTGTTTAAGACTAATGTATTCAATAGGATAATACATTTTTATTTTGGAACCAGTTCTTTGAATTATTTCAGAATATCTATATATACGTGTGTTATGGGTTTTAGTTAATGCAGAGTAAACCAAACTAGGTTATGATTCTGGGTTCACTGAACATTAAAGGGAGTATATTTTCTTAGTGTAATGGTGTTAAAAGACAAACACAAAGCAATAGGTTACACATGATGCATTTAATTGGTTTCTGCAGGGCATATTTGAATTCTCCCAGTGTACAATGGAATACCGGTATACAGAATGTGCCTGCTGCATGCCTGTACCAGACTTTTTGTTTTCCGTTGCCAACTGTTTATTTGATTTTTGCCTCTAGATACAAACAGTTCCTTTCCAGCTAGTGCTACTCCAGAGTCTTTATATGACCCACGTAAGGATGGAAGGAGCAGCGCAAGGGTGAATAATTTGGGTAAATATTTCTATTACTGTATTGTCATTGAGTTGCATTTGTTAGTAAAGGCAAATTTTCACTATTTATCGCAAGCACTTTGTACTGAGTGTTGTTATTTTTTATGCTACAGAGATTGCAGGTTATCAGAGCTTGTCCTAATGTTAGAGGTAGGTTCTGTGGCCTTTGGGTCATTTACCTCTCCCCAACCAAGGGGTTTCGCTTCTCTTACTTGGAAGACCAGCTTTGGCTGGTCCCTAAGGAGTAGGGTCTACCTGGCTTTGGCCTAGGTAGACCATTGACGACCTTGTCAGGAGCCTTGTGCCCCGGGGAGGTTCCGGGTCAGAGGCCATTTCTATTTGGACGTTTGGCCATTTCTATATACTTTACACTTTTATATCTGCTGTGGTTTTACAGTTCATATTTTTTGTTTACAGGGGATTTACTTAGCACTGCACCAACAAGTAAAAACAAGCTCTCTCTAATTAAGGTAGAATTAATGTAGCTTCAGGCATTTTGGAACAATTCATTCTTAAAGTAGAGCCAATGACAAACTTTTATCCTAATTTTACAGTACAGGACTGGTGTTCATAGACCATGGATTATATGCTGCTACTTTCAGGTTATTGGACACTGGAAAAAACTTTTGCTGGGACCACCCCTAGAGTGTACCTATATAACCACTCCAACTCCGTGAGGCTCCACTGTTTTGCTAATGTCCTTGAGTGATGGATCTGTTCTTCAGAGAACTATTAAAGTTTTTTTCATCTGAATTTTTTATCAGCAATCCAACTGCTTATTTGCCTTGTGCTACCTAGTCATCTCCAGAACAGTCGCCCTTGGTGTGTACTTCGGGAACCATACCTGAACCCCATTCTGTGAGGACATCCTCTAATATTTGCTTCAGGCATTATGAATGTCCCTCACCTTGGCACAAAGTGCAGTGTTTGAAGTTACCTGCAGGGTGCTATACTGGTCCTTGACCACGATTCATTTGTATGATTCCCAGACCCTGAAGACTCCTTCGGGGTATACCCACTGTGATGAGCTAAGCCTGGACTTTAATAGAGTCATCAGGGATAAACTAAGAAAGGGTTTTGGCAGAGGTTTTCAGTGTCATTAAATTTATTGTGACAACCACTGACATTTTGTCGCTAACATTTTTCTCAGGGAGCACTTTTAAAATTGGCATTCTTTTCCCTCCTACCTGAACTTGGTCTCAGAAGGAAGAGGTAACTAACTGTCTCACTCCTCCTAGTTGATGTGTTTCTCACCTGTTCCGTCGTGAATACATGCAGTATGTTGCTGCATTCCTATGGCCATCTTCTACAGAAACACAGCCAGAGGAACTTGGTCAACACCTAGGTTATAGCAGCTTCTCCTCTGAATATGAAAAATCCCACCCATTCTCTGCTCCTGAACTGTGAGTACCCTGTGAGTAATTTTTTGGGGGAAAACATTTGGCATTTCTAGAAGATGCAAATTGTGGCAAAATGTTGCTTTTCTGCAGCTTCTTCATTGGCGTCTATTGAACCAGAAACGTACTGTTTGGCATTTAAAAAAGTTCCTGACCTTTTACAAAAACGCAGCAGCTGAAAAAAGCATAGATGTGAACATTTCCCATAGGAAACTATGTTAAATGTACTGTAGTAAGTTTCTGCAAAATGCAATAAGAAACGCATAGGTGTGAACCAAGCCTAAAACACTACATGTCCTAGTGGATCCTGCCATTTCAGTTCTCAATGAACACCTTACAATTTCCCTCCTTTAAGGATTCTATTGACAGGCCTTTTGAATCTCTCTTAAAAGCCTAATTTGCTCATGCAGGACCAGCCCTACAGTTGGCAATTGCTGCCATGTTTATTTGCCAAACTATTGCTAACTGGTTCACATGAACAGTGATGAGGAACTCATCTTTGAGGACCTGCTCTCTTAAAACAATTTCAGTTGATGCCTCCAACCCTATAGTTTTATGTTGATGCTCTTGAGAATGTCATTCAAGAAGTTTCAAGAATCTTTCTTATCCCTGTGCACAGCCACAGGAGTTTGTGGCTAAAAGCTTGGTCTGTTGAACATCATAGAAAGGAACATCATCTCCACGCATGACATTTGATGGTTAAAACTTCTTTGGGGAATTTGTTGGCCAATTCATCAAAGAAGTTACTGGGGAAAAAGTACTCCTACCCCAGCTGTCAAGCCAAAAAAACAAGGTTTAAGACTTCCTTTTGTCACAAGCCCTGGCCCACAAAGCCTTCTAAGAAACCCTCCTCACAATGAAGGGGCTTCCCCACTCCTCGGAATGGGATGTCTTTTGGCGTTTTGGGTACAAAATAGAGTTTCTATCTTCCCAGTTTTTACCACCCAATTTGCCAACTTCAGATCAAGCAAAGCAGATTTGATAGCTGCCTTGCACTATCTTCAGGCACAAGGAATGGTTTCAAGGTTTCTGATCAAACATCTTTACAGTCCCAAAACCAAATAGAGGCATCTGCCCAATACTGGACTTAAAATCCATAAACTAATTTCTTTCTGTTCCAATATTCTGAATGCAATCTACAATATTTGTCATTGTTTCTCTCAAGCAAGGCGGGTTTCTTGCATCAATACACATGGAAGATGTCCATCTCCATTCTCCTATTTTCCCATCACACCAATGCTTTCTGTGTTTTACTGTAGGAGACCTGCACTTCCTGTCTGTGGCATGGCCATTCAGGCTCTCCTCTGCACCCAAAGTGTTCACAAATACTCTGAGGTCATAGAAAAGCCAGAAGCAGATCAAGTACCTCCCACTGAAGGAATCCTCAGTTGCAACTTTGCCAATGTCCAGAAGACTATTCAGTTCCATCAAACCATTGACTGGATAAGTAACAGTCACATTGTCTGGATTACCTGGGCATAGTCTTAGACACAGCCCAAGCCAGAATCTTCCCCTCAGGAGAAGATTGCCTTCCTAAGGTCCAACTTTTGGACCCTCAGGTCACAACACTCCTCAATTTTCTTCTGCATGAGGGTTCTGGGCCTCATGATGACCACCTTCGAGGTAGTTCCCTTTACCTAGTTTTACACTAGAATGCCTTCATGACAACGCCCTCAAGACATGGAACAGACATACACATTTTTTAGATCACCCAAAGCTTCCGTCTAGGTAAGTGAAGATATCCCTGGCATGGCAGATCTCCAGTAATGCCCTGGATTTGGCAAAAGCATTCCTTCACAGGACAGTTGCATGTCTTGCATGCTGGGGCAGAGTTTACAACTTCCTGACTGTTAAGGGGACATGGTCCCTACAGGAGTCCTCCCCGTAAACATTCTGGAACTGGGAACCACTAGATTGTATCTATAATATTGGACAATGGGACAATGGCCACAAAGGTGCAGTTACACTTTAAAGTAGAACTCTAATCTTTTTGTAAAACATCTCTGCACTCTAAAAAAAAAAATTTCAATTTTTTTTTTATGGGCAGGCTGGTGATTTCACAAGTCCTTTATCTTCTGCTAAGACTAGTCAAGTTCCTCCACCCCAAAATTGCTCATCCACACTATATTGCCAAAAGTATTTGGCCACCCCTCCAAATAATTCGGTGGAGGGGGGATTATGGTGTGGGGTTGTTTTTCAGGGGTTAGACTTGGCCCCTTTAATTCCAGTGTAGGGAACTCCTTAAGGTATCAGCATACCAAGACATTTTAGACAATTTCATTCTCTCAGCTTTGTGGGAACAGTTTGGGGATGGCCCCTTCCTTTTCCGACATGACTGTACACCAGTGCACAAAGCAAGGTCCATAAAGACATGGATGAGAGAGTTTGGGGTGGAGAAACTTGACTGGCCTGCACAGAGTTTTGACCTCAACCCAATAGAACACCTTTGGGATAAATTAGAGTGGAGACTGCGAGTCAGGCTTTCTCGTCCAATATCAGTGCTTGACCTCACAAATGTGCTTCTGTAAGAATGTATAAACATTTCCATAGACACTCCTAATCCTTTTGGAAAGCCTTCCCAGAAGAGTTGAAGATGTTATAGCTGTAAAGGCTTGGCAATATCGTTTCTGTGTATCACCTTGTTATCTTAAATAATGACAACTTTTTCTGCCTAAAAAACAGGTCCATAGCAGTAATGTAAAAATTGCCCTGGTCTATAGGTTGTAAACAAGTGTGAGAGGTGAAAAAGTTAAAAGAAAAAAATATGTGGGGAGTGCCGTATTATAGGAGCACAAAAAGTCTAGTCTGATTATAGAATATATAATAACTTTTCATATTATTTTATTTTGTATTACACAGTGACTTTAAACACCTTTCACAATGATGCACAAGCTGAAGATAATCATACCAGTGCGACAACACCAATTTCTCAGAAATCTTCCTTGCAGGTAATCCCCTTGACAGTCATTGAATGCGAGTATTATCAGCAACACCACCAGTGTTTCACTGTAAAAAATGTAATACAGTAGGTGAACCCGATTTTGTGTCAATCTCGCTCTCTTTCTCGGCGAGATTGAGCACCTACGAGCCCCATCGCGGGAGCCAGCGCCGAGCTGGCTTGCCGCGATGGAGACAGAGCCGTCATAGAAGCGACGGGAGATCCGACTTGGATTCCCGCCAATTCTACACGTGTGCGGCGTTTGTTATGAATCCTGAGGGGGAAGTCCCCGCCGGATTTTAAATAAAAATCCGGCATGGGTCCCCCCCTCAGGAGCATACCGGGCCCTTAGGTCTGTTATGGGTTGTAAGGAGAGCCCCCCTACGCCGAAAAAAACGGCGTAGGGGGTCCCCCTACAATCCATACCAGACCCGTATCCAAAGCACGCTACCCGGCCAGCCAGGAAGGGAGTGGGGACGAGCGAGCGCCCCCCCCCCTCCTGAGCCGTACCAGGCTGCATGCCCTCAACATGGGGGGGTTGGGTGCTCTGGGGCAGGGGGGCGCACTGCGGCCCCCCCACCTCAGAGCACCCTGTCCCCATGTTGATGAGGACAGGGCCCCTTCCCGACAACCCTGGCCGTTGGTTGTCGGGGTATGCGGGCGGGAGGCTTATCGGAATCTGGGAGCCCCCTTTAATAAGGGGGCCCCCAGATACCGGCCCCCCACCCTAAGTGAATGAGTATGGGGTACATCGTACCCCTACCCATTCACCTGCAAGAAAAGTGGTAAAAACACAAATAAACCACACAGGGTATTAAAATATTTTATTTTTCTGCTCCGGAGGCCTCCCCTGTCTTCTTTATTAGCTCTTTTACCAGGGGAGGCTTCTTCTTTGACGTCTTCGGGTGGGTGGGGGCCGCCGTCTGGTTCTCTTCCACCGCCGGGGGGGGTCGCTTTTAAAAAGCCCCCACCCCCCGGCGGGTTTCCTCCGGCGTCTTCGGCGGGGCTCTTCTTCTTCCGCTATCCCGACGGGTCTTCTCAACTCTCCGGGGGTCTCCTTCTGTCTTCGCCGCTCTTGACTCGGCGCACCCCGGTTCTTCGTCTCGCTGTCCGGTGTCTTCTTCCGTGATGTACGTCTTCTCCTTCCGTGCTGTGATGAGTTCTTCTTCCGTGCTGTGACGTCATGTTCTTCACTTCTCTTCTTCTCCCGATGTTGACTCGCCGGTCCTCCTCGCTGAAATGACGGATGCGCGCCTTGCATCGGACCTATATAGGCCTCACAGTCCCATCATGCTCTGTACCTACCCATGTGATACCTACCCACGTGGTAGGTATCACATGGGTAGGTACAGAGCATGATGGGACTGTGAGGCCTATATAGGTCCGATGCACCCGCGCACCCGTCATTGCAGAGAGGAGCCGGCGACGTGTCAACACCGGGAGAAGGAGAGAAGTGAAGAACATGACGTCACAGCGCGGAAGAAGAACTCATCACAGCACGGAAGGAGAAGACGTACATCACGGAAGAAGACACCGGACAGCGAGACGAAGAACCGGGGTGCGCCGAGTCAAGAGCGGAGAGCGGCGAAGACAGAAGGAGACCCCCGGAGAGTTGAGAAGACCCGTCGGGATAGCGGAAGAAGAAGAGCCCCGCCGAAGACGCCGGAGGAAACCCGCCGGGGGGTGGGGGCTTTTTTAAAAGCGACCCCCCCCGGCGGTGGAAGAGAACCAGACGGCGGCCCCCACCCACCCGAAGACGTCAAAGAAGAAGCCTCCCCTGGTAAAAGAGCTAATAAAGAAGACAGGGGAGGCCTCCGGAGCAGAAAAATAAAATATTTTAATACCCTGTGTGGTTTATTTGTGTTTTTACCACTTTTCTTGCAGGTGAATGGGTAGGGGTACGATGTACCCCATACTCATTCACTTTGGGTGGGGGGCCGGTATCTGGGGGCCCCCTTATTAAAGGGGGCTCCCAGATTCCGATAAGCCTCCCGCCCGCATACCCCGACAACCAACGGCCAGGGTTGTCGGGAAGGGGCCCTGTCCTCATCAACATGGGGACAGGGTGCTCTGAGGTGGGGGGGCCGCAGTGCGCCCCCCTGCCCCAGAGCACCCAACCCCCCCATGTTGAGGGCATGCAGCCTGGTACGGCTCAGGAGGGGGGGGGGGGGGCGCTCGCTCGTCCCCACTCCCTTCCTGGCTGGCCGGGGTAGCGTGCTTTGGATACGGGTCTGGTATGGATTGTAGGGGGACCCCCTACGCCGTTTTTTTCGGCGTAGGGGGGCTCTCCTTACAACCCATAACAGACCTAAGGGCCCGGTATGCTCCTGAGGGGGGGACCCATGCCGGATTTTTATTTAAAATCCGGCGGGGACTTCCCCCTCAGGATTCATAACAAACGCCGCACACGTGTAGAATTGGCGGGAATCCAAGTCGGATCTCCCGTCGCTTCTATGACGCGCTTGCTGGGATGTGCTGTCACTATTCCAGTGAGTGCGAGGTGTCGGGGAGATCTCGGCACCCTGTCGCCGAGTATCAGCGCGACGCTGTCGTGCTAAAAGCACAATATCACAAACACCTACTGTACATTGTTCATACAGGGTATAAAACTGAAATCACCATAGAGTAAAAAGTATAAAAAAAAAAGTAAATAGCAACGCCTTTGCATGTTTATTGTGGGGGGTGTGGACTGCACCTGGGTGACACCCTTCAGACACCAGAGCTTTTTTTCGGCAGGCGACCACTGCTTTCACTTCCACTCAGAACAAGTGACAGCGCCCCTCTCCTGGTGGTGTGCACAGTCCTCCCTGCCCAGCAGTAACTATATGAGAGAGGGAGGGGGCGGGGGATGTGCATGGCAGCTCTACTATGTACTCCACTATCCCGGCGTCGGCTCCACTATCCCGGCGTCGGCTCCACTATCATGGCGGCAGCTCCTAAAGTCCATGTGTGCAGACTGCATACCCTCTGTAAGTTGTACCTGCTCTTTCAAGCAGCCCCTCTGTCCTTTCTTCTGGCCTGTGAAGCATGCAGTACTTAAAGCAGTGTTCCAGCCAAAAGAAACAATTAAAAGCCAGCAGCTACACATACTGCAGCTGCTGGCTTTTAATAATAGGACACTTACCTGTCCTGGAGTCCCTCGATGTCGGCACCGCAGCTGATGATTCCATCAGCTGTTGGGTGCTGCCACCGCCATTGCGGGTAAGGGAAGCCTTTCAGCTTCACGCTGGGAACCCTACTGCGCATGCACGAGGCCCCACTCCTCTTTCTCCTATTGGCTCAGTGGCCAGGGGAGGAGAAGGGAGCCCTGCGGCGACTTCACGGCCTGGACTCCCGGAAGTGGGAAAGGATACCTGTCAAAGGGGCCAATTGTGGCTCCGGAAGGGGGGAGGAATCAGATGAACGGAAGTTCCACTTTAGGGTGGAACTCCTCTTTAACTTTGCACCCTGTACATAGTATACTTCTGAACCTTGCACCCTGTACACCCAGCACATTCCTGAGTTCTGCACCCTGTTTGTATCACATTCCTGAACACTACACTCTGTATGTGTACTTCTGAACCCTGTGCATAATTCACTCATGGTATTTAACAATGCCTTTGTAAGGCACTCCTATTTATTTAACTGACTGTTACAAAACACACACTCACCTGCCCCATGGTCCAGCGATGCAGCCGCTTGAAGCCGCAGCCGCTCAAAGCCCCTGCCTCTCCTCAGTGCCAGCATCACTAGTGTGGGCACCGGGCTGTCACAGCCTGCGGCTTCACAGTCGGGTGCACACTCGTGTCCTGAATAGCCGAGCAGTCTTCTGGGACCTGTGATGTGTCCCAGAAGATTGCAGGGGGGGGGAGAGGAGGAGTCGCCTAGGAGGCGCGAGTGTAAGTGGGAGCTGGGTACCTTTTTCAAAACTAGGTACCCACTCCCCCCCCAATAAATGACATACCAAATGTGGCATGTCAGGGGGTTAGGCGTCTTTAAAGTGGGACTCCGCTTTAATGCATAGAATGCATTAAGATAAAAAACCTCCTGCCTTTACAGGCACTTTAAGGCAATGTTTGTATTCTATTATTTGAATAATTATAATTAATACCTAGTGAGGGGAAGCACCTTTCAATGGGGCCCACGCATGCAAAGAGTATGCTTTCTCCATTCAGTTCTATAGTGTGTGTACAGGGATGCCTGTCACTGGCATAAAGGTATAACTACCTTTTAGTTATTCTTTAAAAATAAAGGATGTTCCTAGAATTACTTTTAACTGAGATATCGGGGTCTATTATACCCCTGATGTATTTTCTTGTAGAAAATGGAACACAATGCCCATTTTGTGGGTACGTAGAAAGAATCCTTTGGCTGTAGAGCCAGCAGTCAGTTTGTAAAATGTACATGTAGTACGTGTAAATGCCCACTGCTGTGGACACATATATTATGTTTGTGGCAATTAAAAGGTTAAAGAAGAATTCTAGTTTGATGTAAGACACTTCCGCATGTATAAAGAAAATAAAATATCGATCTATTTTCAGGGGTTTTCTAGCCAGTTTAATGACTTCACAAGTCTTTCCTCCTCTGAAGATATCGGTATGAGGACACCAACGTATCAGAAATCCTCCTCACAGGTAATTCTCTTGACAACTACTGAATGTGAGTTTTAGAAACGCCACCACCAGCGTTTCATTGCAGGTGGTAAAGGGTTAAATACATGGGTCATGCAGAGTCCACAAGCTGATACAACCCCTCTCAGGCATGGCTTGTATTATAGTGTTTGTGGGACTTGAATTTATACCCAGTGGGGACCACCTTTTACTGCGACCTACGCATGTACAGTCTTTATTTTATCCTATACGGCAGGGGTGGCCAACCAGTGGCCCGGGGGCCACATGTGGCCCACGGAGCCTTCTGATGTGGCCCACGACCTCCTTCTTTGGAATGGCGGATTGGCAAGCCCAGATTGCAGGTTGCTGACCCGCCATACCACAGCATCAGTGTGCTTCCTCTACAACACTGGCTTTTGCCACAGGCGGAGTCTATGGCAAAGTTCAGCTAATCCGCAGGATAGACACAGGTGCACTACGCTGCACCCACAGTGTGGGTAAACCGCAGCACATCAGTATGTATGCAGTCTTGGGCCCTTTTACACAAACGGGCCCGACCAAATGGGACCCTCAGTTCACCTCTATGGAGTGACAGATGTCTGTTTACGCCCACCTACCTTCAGTCTGAAAAACAGAAGGTAATTCGTCCCCTTCTATCAGGGTGGATCAGAGAGCCTGTAGAGTAGCCGTGACCTGTCATCTGCCCGCTCCACTCATTGTGGCCCGCGACTGGTTACCAAGTTGCTTAAGTGGCCCTCACTCTTCAAAAGGTTGGGCACCCCTGCTATAGAGTCAGTCATTTTGTCTGCGCTCTCTCTCTCTCTCTCTCTCTCTCTCTCTCTCTCTCTATCTATATATATATATATATATATATATATATATATATAATATGTGTACTGCTAAAATGCTGTAAATTAAGAATGCTTTCAGAAAAATAAGTGTTAATAGTTTATTACCAAAATGAAAAGTAAATGAACAGAAGATAAATCAAATTTAAATCAATATTTGGTGTGAACACCCTTTGCCTTCAAAATAGCCTCAATTCTAGGTACTTGCACACAGTTTTTAAAGGCACCCAGGAGATAGGTTGTTCCAAACATCTTGGAGAACTAACCACATACAGTATCTCCTGTGGATGTAGGCTGCCTCAAATCCTTCTGTCTGTTCATGTAATCCCAGACCGACTCAGTGATGTTGAGATCAGGGCTCTGTGGGGAACAAACCATCACTTCCAGGACTCCTTGTTTTTCTTTACGCTGAAAATAGTTCTTGACCATTTCTGCTCCGGAATATTTACCCCCCCCTTCATAACCAGGCCATATTTTGCGATACGGCACTGCATTACTTTAACAGACAATTGTGCGACACTGTACCCAAATACCCAAATAAAATGTACGTCCTTTTTTCCAACAAATAGAGCTTTCTTTTCGTGGTATTTGATTTTAATTTTTTGCACAAAAAATGACAGACAATTTTTAAAGAATAATATTTTTTACTTTCGTCTATAAAACATATCCAATAAAAGAATAATAAAAAAAATCGAATTTCTTCATGAATTTAAGCCAAAATGTATTCTGCTACATATTTTTAAATAAAAAAAATCCCAATAAGTGTATATTGATTGGTTTGCACAAAAGTTATAGCGTCTACAAACTGTGGGATATTTTATTAACTTTTATTTTTATATTTATTTTTTACTAGTAATGGCAGCGATCAGCGACTTATAAGCAGGTCTGCAATATTGCGGCAGACATTTGGACACTAACTGACACTTTAGGAGGACCAGTGACACTAATACAGTGATCAGTGCTAAAAAATATATGCACTGTTACTGTACTAAGGCACTGACTGAGAAGGGGTTAACATCAGGGGCGATCAAAGGGTTGCCTGTGTGCCTAGCCTGTGTTTTACTACAGTGTGGGTGGTGCTTTTTCTAGGGGAAAGACACATGTATCCTAGTCCCTGCTTTGCAGAAACACAGGATCCATGCCTTCCCTCCTGTCAGAACAGCGATCAGCCTTGTTTACGTAGGCAGACCGCTGTTTTGTGTCTCTGCAGAATGATCAGCGAGTGCCAGCAGACACTGAGTCTGCGGTTCCGGCTGATCGGCCCCCGCTGTGTATAATCACAGTGGGAGTGAGCCCCTAGCAGCATGTGGAACGCGGAAGTGCGCCGCTATTCGCGGCGCTTCTTTTGAATTAGTGCTTATGCACTATAGCTGGCCCCTATCCTTTAAACAGAGCGGTGTGCCTCCTGCACACCGTTCTATTATTGTCAGCCGCAGCTCGGCCACGCTACTGATATTGGTGCCATCGCTCCCCATGCTGCAACACCGCTCCAGCCTACACTTACTCCTTTAGTGCTGTTGCATCTACTGCAACAGAGAGCCATTGCTGGGGACACCCTTGAGGCCTTCCTTGCTGAACATCCTACACCACAGAATCCATATCTCCTACACTGAAGCCTGCAAATGGATAAGTAGCTACTCTGTCACTTGTAGTGCTATAGGAAGAACTGCTGCTTATGTTCCATCTAAAACAATTGCTGTCATTTATCATGCCTTGTGCTTATCAACATACTATTTGGGATTTACTGTTGTGCTAAGGACTGTTTGCTAAGGAATATCTTAAAGGGACATCTACCCTCAAATTACCTGAGCTATATTTGCCTCCCATAAGCAACCATTAGTTGTCACTACAACTTCTATTTATTACGTATACTTTCAAAGTACCTGAGTTATATTCGCCTCTCATATACAACTATTAGTTGTTTCTATAACTCCTATTTACTACGTGTACTCTCCAAGTACTTAAGCTATAATTACCTCTCATGTGTAACTATTAGTTGTTCCTACAACTCCAATTTACTACGAGTTTGACATAAGTACTAATTGCTTATAGGCCTTGTCCTAAATTATTGAACATGTTCGCTCTAACTTTCCTATGCTAAAGGTTGATGGTATTTCTTACCAACTCCCTTAGTGGCCTAATACATTCCTATATGTTAAAGTGATATGATGTAGAGAACCCCCAAACTCCTGTTTGTGTGTGGAGTGACGCCTGGGGTCCTGTACTGATAATCACTTGCATAGAGAGGTGTATTGGAATCTCCAAAGTATATATTATAATTTTAAACGCTAAGCTCTGGCCGCATGTTGTAATGCGTCCATGCTTAGTAGCTCAACGCCTTTCTTTATGTGAGAGAGAGAGATGATGTAGAGAACCCCCAAACTCCTGTTTGTGTGGAGTGACGCCTGGGGTCCAATACTGAGTTCTCACATAAAGAAGCGCATTGAAATCCTTGCTAACCGTAGTTGTGGTTCACTCCGTTCACCAGTGCTGTTACACTACCTGGAAGAGCCGGATCGTGTGTGTGTTAATGTAATATATATGTGTGATCCGGCGCACAGGTGCCGCCCTGTAGCAATGAAACTGCTATAGGGCGGTCAGCGAGTGGTTAATGTCATTGGTTGCATGTTTGGGATCCTGATTCAGGATACATTTGGGGCAAATCACAGGTCTCGCTAATGGTATGGAATGATGGATAAGTATCTGCTTGTACTTCTCAACATTGAGGACACCATTAAAAAAAAAAAAACAGAGGACACACCGGCCTAGTACATTATCCTCAGATATCCTTTGTTAGTAGTCAAAAAATGTACTACTCACTCACCAAAATGTGTACAAGCTCATTAGAAGTAGTTCAAATAAGTCTTAAGACTTTCACGGGTCCTACACATAATGTGACGTGCTGTAAAAACACACAGAAACCTGATGGTCACATACTGTGTATATAAAGGATATCTGAGGATAATGCACTAGGTAGGTGTGCCCTCTGTTTGTTTTATGGTTGCAGTTTATCTGGACTACCCTAGTCTTAAGAGGGAAGCAAAGCATGGAATTTCCATAAGTTTCAAGAGGAGAGCAAGAAATTAAGAGCCAGGAGCATCTGAGTACCACTTTCAAGAGCAGGAGGATTTTTGAGTGTTTGAAGACACAATTGATCCTGACCAAATCTCCAACTCCATTTTCCTAACTTGCAAGGAACCTCCACCATGCTTCACGGTTGCCTGCAGATACTCATTATTGTACCACTCTCCAGCTCTTGGTGAACAAGCTGCCTTTTGCTACAGCCAAATAATTCATATTTTGACTCGCCAGTCCATTGGATTTCCCTTCTGTTTTTTTTTTTCCATTTTGTTAATTGAGAAAAATAAACTATTAGCACTTCTATTCCTGAAAGCATTCCTAATTTACAGCATTTACTTTCACACTAACACTCAGCCTTAACTTTATTACCACTGTCAGGTAAAGTAAATAACATTGATTATCTTGTTACAATGGCATCTGAAAATCAGTGGGATATATTCGGAAGCAAGTAAAGTTGTCCCTAAAGATAATGTGTTGAAAGCAGAAAAAATGGGCATTTCAGTTTGTTGTATAAGTGGAGGCGTAACTGCAGACCGGTTAAGGTGCCCATGCTGACCAACACAGCCAAAATATACAGGTGGTTCTCAAAAAATTAGCATATTGTGATAAAGTTCATTATTTTCTGTAATGTACTGATAAACATTAGACGTTCATATATTTTAGATTCATTACACACAACTGAAGTAGTTCAAGCCTTTTTATTGTTTTAATATTGATGATTTTGGCATACAGCTCATGAAAACCCCAAATTCCTATCTCAAAAAATTAGCATATTTCATCCGACCAATAAAAGAAAAGTGTTTTTAATAAAAAAAAAAGTCAACCTTCAAATAATTATGTTCAGTTGTGCACTCAATACTTGGTCGGGAATCCTTTTGCAGAAATGACTGCTTCAATGCGGCGTGGCATGGAGGCAATCAGCCTGTGGCACTGCTGAGGTGTTATGGAGGCCCAGGATGCTTCGGTAGCGGCCTTAAGCTCATCCAGAGTGTTGGGTCTTGCGTCTCTCAACTTTCTCTTCCCAATATCCCACAGATTCTCTATGGGGTTCAGGTCAGGAGAGTTGGCAGGCCAATTGAGCACAGTAATACCATGGTCAGTAAACCATTTACCAGTGGTTTTGGCACTGTGAGCAGGTGCCAGGTCGTGCTGAAAAATGAAATCTTCATCTCCATAAAGCTTTTCAGCAGATGGAAGCATGAAGTGCTCCAAAATCTCCTGATAGCTAGCTGCATTCACCCTGCCCTTGATAAAACACAGTGGACCAACACCAGCAGCTGACATGGCACCCCAGACCATCACTGACTGTGGGTACTTGACACTGGACTTCAGGCATTTTGGCATTTCCCTCTCCCCAGTCTTCCTCCAGACTCTGGCACCTTGATTACCGAATGACATGCAAAATTTGCTTTCATCCGAAAAAAGTACTTTGGACCACTGAGCAACAGTCCATTGTTGCTTCTCTGTAGCCCAGGTCAGGCGCTTCTGCCGCTGTTTCTGGTTCAAAAGTGGCTTGACCTGGGGAATGCGGCACCTGTAGCCCATTTCCTGCACACGCCTGTACACGGTGGCTCTGGATGTTTCTACTCCAGACTCAGTCCGCTGCTTCCGCAGGTCCCCCAAGGTCTGGAATCGGTCCTTCTCCACAATCTTCCTCAGGGTTCGGTCACCTCTTCTCGTTGTGCAGCGTTTTCTGCCACACTTTTTCCTTCCCACAGACTTCCCACTGAGGTGCCTTGATACAGCACTCTGGGAACAGCCTATTCGTTCAGAAATTTCTTTCTGTGTCTTACCCTCTTGCTTGAGGGTGTCAATGATGGCCTTCTGGACAGCAGTCAGGTCGGCAGTCTTACCCATGATTGCGGTTTGGAGTAATGAACCAGGCTGGGAGTTTTTAAAAGCCTCAGGAATCTTTTGTAGGTGTTTAGAGTTAATTAGTTGATTCAGATGATTAGGTTAAGAGCTCGTTTAGCGAACCTTTTCATGATATGCTAATTTTTTGAGATAGGAATTGTTGGTTTTCATGAGCTGTATGCCAAAATCATCAATATTAAAACAATAAAAAGGCTTGAACTACTTCAGTTGTGTGTAATGAATCTAAAATATATGAAAGTCTAATGTTTATCAGTACATTACAGAAAATAATGAACTCTATCACAATATGCTAATTTTTTGTATATCCCCTTGTTCTAGCCTTTCTGTAAAACACCCTGCCTTGGATATTTAACCCCTTTCTGCACTGCCTATTTTTAAATGACAGCCGTGCGGGAGCCCTGTTATTTTGGCAGGACTTCATATAACGTCCTCCTAGGATCACACCTCACGCGTGCTACACCGGCCATGCTCTGGCACAATCTGTCACCTAATCACTGCAGATCACATGACCGCTGTACATAATAAAAGGCCTTACATGGCTTTCATTGTGTAATATTGTGAGGAGCCCTGTGATTAGTCACATGGTACAGACAGGGCCAATCACAGTTCATCTGCACTAACACCCGAATGAGTAATTTTGCAAAGCATGTCTCTTCTGCAATAAAAATTCAGTACATTTTGAGCATTGCAATACATCCAGTGAAGTCCAGAGGAGACATGCAGGGTCTTGTAAACTTTGCATGTCTCATTAAAGAGAACCTGTCGCCTAAATATCATCAAATAGGGCACTTTTGTCCCCTATGTGATGAAAAAAACAGAAAAGTTGCTTGATGCAGGACACAACTTCTGTACATGGGACTGCAGGATTTGGGGATAGAAGCAGGACTGTCCCGCACAATATGAGACTGTTGGGAGGTATGGCACATGATTCAAAACACAGCAATAATTTTGTTGGAAAATCTCTTTTTAGCTACAAACACAAACCTAGTTTTTGTTTTTGCATTTTATATTGCAGACCCAGGACCCAAGTATTGTGGTCAGCACGACAAGACGAAGTCTGAGGAGCGAAAGTTCATATGACATTGATAATATTGTTATTCCCATGAATCTGGTGGCACCTATTAAACTGGAGAAACTTCAGTACAAAGAAATCCTCACTCCCAGGTACATACATTAATACACAATATGTTTGTAGCCTAGATTACATTGTCTCTTTTTCCTTCAATAAGGCCGGATTCCCACTGGTATTACACGACTTATGTACGACTATCGATCCTACTTTGCCCTGCGCCATCGGTTCTACTTCGGTCCTACTTCCATCCGACTTGAATAAACAGGATACAATTTTGCTCTGACTTTGAGATAGTACGACTTGTCCTTTGACCAATCAAAACAAGTGTGACATAAATTCCTTTTCCTGCAATCACCATGTCGGATGGTTAGGACGAGGATCTGACTCTAATCCGACTTCAATGATATTGAATGGGCTGAAAATAGACCAAAGTCGGACCAAAGTAGTGCAGGAACCGTTTTTAAAGTCGGACCGACTTGTGTCTGACCAGTTAAGACGGCTCTCATGTTGTATACGTCATGCGACATGTGTTAGCAAAGTTCGAGCGTATGTCGTACCAGTGTGAACCGGGCCTCACTGTCACTGGGGCTGTGGGCAGCCTGATTAAGCCCCACCCACCAACGGGGGGGGGACAGGTGAAGAGGATTTGGATTGCTGTGCCTCTTGGCAATGACAAAAGCCAACTGGGAGGAACTGGGGCTGATAGGAGATGTAGTCTCCACACTGTGACACCACAAGGGATCAGAAAAATGTATTTCCCAGGGTGCCAAAGGTGAGGGGGCAGAGCAAGAATGGGAAAAAAAGGAAAACTGAGAGCCTAGAAGGGGAGAAAATCATGTGGAGAGACAGGTATTGCAGGCAATGGTTGTGAAGTGTGCTGTAGATTGGGACAAAAACAGGAAACCCAGGCATAGGGCTCCAGGCTGCAAATCTGCTAGTGTGGACTGAGCTGCTACAAGACCCAGAGAGGGGAAACGGTAAGTAATGAGACCTGTGTTGCCCCATCTGCTATATGTTGCCTGGAATGAGAACTGAGAGCTGCCATTATTGTCTGGAAGTGATGGCCGCCAGGAGTAAAATTGCTGTGCTCATCAGTGGCTGTCGCTGCACTGTACCTGCCAGAGACTGCATCACTAAAGGTTGAGGTTAAAACACAGGCGCCACTCTTAAAGCAGTTGTAAAGGAAAAAAAAATTCACCTTAATGCAATCTATGCATTAAGGTGAAAAAACATCTGATGTTGCCGGCCCCCCCCCCCCCGTCGAAACTTACCTGACCCGTCGAAAGTCCCGCGCTGGGTCCCGAGATCCTCTTCGCCGCTCAGCCTGGCCGCTGATTGGCTAGAGCAGATGGATTGAGAGCAGCGCAGCCATTGGCTGTCGCTGCTGTCAATCACATCGAGTGACGCGGCGCGCCGAGGGGCGGGGCCGAGTGGCTGTGGCCGCTCGCTGTATCACGGGAGCGCGCCCACAAGGACTATGTCGCATGAATGTGGTGAGTTCTTGCGGGGAGGACCAGAGACAGCCGCCGAGGGACCCCAGAAGACGTGGATCGGGGCCACTCTGTGCAAAATAAACTGCACAGTGGAGGTAAGTATAACATGTTTGTTATTTTAAAGGACATTTTTTTCATTTATTAACCCTTTAAGTGCAATAAAACAGTAGATTTTAATTTCACAAACTGATAGAAGTACTCACAAGAGTAAGGCAGTAACATGCATTTAGGCACAAATTGCTGAACGTCCATGAAGGGAATGCATCCATGGAGCTGCTTGCTGGTGACTTTAGAGCAGACTGCGCCGGTGGTCGCCGACACTTCCGGGATCTGGAACATACACAGGGAGCCGAGGGCTGACGTCACTTCCGGATAGAGAACCCAGGGTTAGGCTTGAAGAAGTAGCGCATGCTCTGTAAATGCATCACCTATTGGTTCTTCGATCTCCAGACGTGACGTCATCCCTCGGCTCGGTCCATGTTCGGACAGCCATTTAATGACCGCTGCTTTAAAGCTTAACAAAGTCACCAGTCTGCATTGGGCTTGATGATGATGCTGGAACTTTTGTTGCCGTTCCAATGAAATGTATGAAGATGAGTGCCTGATGAAAACATGAAAATGTCCACAATCATTGATGATATGGGGTTCTATGTCAGGTAAAGGTATGGTATTATCTTCAATAATTGCACAAGTTTATATTGAGATTTTGGACACTTTTCTTATTCCATCAATTGAAAGGATGTTTGGTGATAATGACATAATTTTTCAGGATGTAAACTGATGCAGATGTTTGTTTTAGAACTGCAAAGTACGTGGTGATTCCATATTTATACGTCATCTCGCAGTTCAGCCAATAGGCCCCCCGCTTGCCCCTGATGCCGACGTGCATGCCCAGCGGGCGCGACCACCGCCGGGCAACCGCGATCGCTCGTTACAGAGCGAGAACCGGGAGCTGTGTGTGTAAACCTTACCTGTAGCTACCGCGGATATCTCCTAAACCTGCACATCATCATCGGCACATGCACACTGAAGCAACGTCGCGTTTGTGCCGTTGCTTCAGCTGACGTGCCGTTACCGGCGGCTCCTCCATGCATGCGCGGGAGTGATGTCATCAAGGCTCTGGCCAATCACAGCGCCGGAGGCCGTGATACCTGAAAATAACTGCGGGGGCTTCGATCTTAGGTGAATATTTCATAATGAGCTAGTATGCCTTTTGTCTTTTCAGGATTTTTTTTTGGGGGGGGGGGTTTACAACCACTTTAAGTTGTTTCAAACGCTGCACTATAATACTTACCCAAATTTTACCATCTTATCCCGAAGTACCATAAGAAGCTACTGTTTAAAGCCTGCAATCCTACCCTCTTGCCTATCAGATATTTGAGAATCTTCACTGTGGTGTTTCTCGGGTCCAAGCTAGAAATTATTTCACCTGGGGCAAAGACTCAGTTCGGCAACCCCCCCCCCCCCCCCCTCTTCAGGAGAGGATGGTGTCAGTAGTTTATTATTTTTTACAATTGTATTATTTAAAAAAAATATTATTACATTGCATTAATGCCCCCATTAGACCAGTTTCCCCCTTATATCAATGCCCCCCCCCCTTGCTTCAGAGTACCCCATTACTTTAGAATTCCCCTAACATCAGAATCCCACCTTACATCAGTGTCCCCCTTATAGCAATACCCCACCTTACATTGGTATACCCTCTTTACATCAGTGTCCTTCCTTACATCAGTGCCTCGTATTACCGCAAAGTTCCCCCCTGATATCAGTGCCCCCCCTTTATATCAGAGTCCTGATATACAGAGTACACTGTCTCACCCTGTTCTGCACATGCTCGGTTGCTCTCTCTTTTTAGGCACTGCTGAGTTTGTAGAGGCTGATTAAAGCGGAATTAACCCCTTCTATCTATTACAGCCAAGGAATCTGCTTCTGTTTGATCTGCTACTGTGGTGCTTGCACGTGTGACTAGTTATTACACCAGCCATTTGATGGTTTGACAGTTTAGTTTAGACACATCCATATCAAAGTGTTTTTGAAACCGGTAAATCAAGGGGGTTTAGTCTTGCTTTATGAATTACTGCTGAGGCTTTGGGCTTCAGAAAAATGGCAGCCTCCAGCATTGCTCCTGTTTCTTCTTGCAGAACACACTATTTTTGTAGCATAATGATTAATCTAGAATGTATGTTCCTTGCTACAGAACATTATTTTTTATCAAGTTGTTATGGGTAAAGTTCAGCTTTGGCCTGGTAAGCTGTGATACGTAAAACAAAATCTTCAGGCTTTAGATATATTAAGTATTTGGTTCATTTATTCATAGCTACCTTAGCTAGACTAGTATGTGTACCCATTCTGACTACACATATACCAAAGTATTGTCTTTGCTTTTAGAAAATCAACTGCTGCCAGTTAACAAGTCAAAGTAGCCTGTTTATTTTTTTTTATTTTTTTACTTGTAGTTTTAAAGAGATGGTCTATGAACCTTTGGAAGCTCCTCCTGATATAGAGGTAAGTGTTTATTATTAAGTTTACAATATAGACCATGTTACTAAAGCACATTTTAGCTTCTCGGTCTCATGCCAAAGTAAGATAGGTGCTCAGCTATTGTGTATTTGTTTAACAGGACAGAAATGCACACATTTGCGAACAGATTTAAAGCACACATTTGCTTTTCCCAAAGAATCTCAATCTTGATCGTAAAAGTGCTACCTAATAGTGTCCAGTTTGCCCCGTTCCAGGAGGAAGGTTCATTAAAATCTCATGTTAAAGAAAGCGGTAGATTCACAGTTACTAGCTGAAACTTTTGTGCAATTCTCAAATTGTCCAATAAAACATTACCATGGTCCTAGCCCTTTCAGTGAAGCCTCTTATTATTATTATTATTATTATTATTATTATTATTTAGGTACTTATATAGTGGCGTCAATTTACGCATCGCTTTACATATACAATGTACAATCACATCAATCCCTACCCTCAAGGAGCTTACCATCTAAGGTCCCTAACTCGCATTGATATACTAGGGCCAATTTAGGCAGAAGCTAATTAACCTACCGGCATGTCTTTGGAGTGTGGGAGGAAACCGGAGTATCCGGAGGCAAACCCACGCAGGCACAGGGAGAACATGCAAACTCCAGGCAGGTAGTTTCGTGGCTGGGATTCGAACCAGCGACCCTTTTTACTGCTAGGCGAGAGTGCTACCCATTACACCACTGTGCTCTTATCGCCATAAAGGACCAAAAATAAAGGCTCTTGAAGGGAAATAACCAAATTGCAATTTGATTACCAGGTAAATCAAAATTTGCATATAACTTCAGATGCCTATATTTTTGGATCTGCTATTTTTTGGCATGCAGTTTTAACTGGAAATTTCCTTTTTACATATACAATTGTTCATCATATGCCCATTTTTAATTGCCCAGTATGTTTTCACAGTATGTTTAATTGCCTAGTATGTTTAATTGCCCAGTATGTTTTCACTTTTGCCATTTTATAAACATTGTTTTCTACAGTAAAACTGGTTTAGCTGGTCATAGCATTGTTTGCACTTTATAACAAACTAATATTTGCTGTGCAGTTATGTTTCATCATTGGCAGACACTTGTTATTCTTATAGTGATTGTTTTTTGTATTTTTGTTTCAGTTGGAAGATTTATCAGATGATGTATATTCTCGTCGACATGAGAAGTATGAGCAGAAAGAAAAGGCCCGCTGGTCATTTTGGCAAGAGAACAAATGTCCCAAGAAGAGCAGGTTAGCAGTCCAATTTAGGCCTTTATAAACTGGTAGCATAAAAAAGAAAAATAGTGGGATTGTTTCCAGATCCAGATGACATTCTCTCACAGTCCCATGATTAGAAACATTAAAAAGAAAAAAGAGACAATTTGGGAGAGATGACCACTCTCCCAAATTAAGGAATTTTAAAGTGAGAAGTGTCAAATGCTGTAAAAAGGCAAGCACCCCATTACTGGGGGTGTGGCCTGCGCATGGCCGTGTGAGGGTGCAAGTTAGGTGAGCTCCCGTCCTCCTCCACAGCTCCTGGAGTAGTCTGTAGCTCCTGATGTAGCGGCATAGAACGGCGTTTTTATGACTGCCCCCCTACGCTGACGAGGAAGCATTGCCTTACCACTGTACAGCCGCACAACGGAGGACCGCGACTAAGGACGACAGCGCGGGCTGTGCTGGACTTGGGTTTGGAACCCGTGGGCTCCCGTTGATGGTGATGCAGGCGTGAGTCACGTGGACGCAGTGAGAGGAGAGGAGAGGACGTAGAACGAGTGGAGCGCACGCCGCTCCATAGCTTGGAGGAGCGGGGCGCTGAGGGGTCCAGGGGGGACTCCCCATACCGAGCAGGCGCCTGCACACATCAGCACACGAGTGTATGAGCCCTATATACCGAAGAGATATAAGAAGGAGAGGCAGGGAGAGGGTCACATAGGACGCCTAGAGGCCCATTGAATGGTGAGAGGACCGCGACGAGACAAGCAAGGGATGCACTCTGGTAAACAGCGGGAGAGCCGGACATCTCGCAACGCAGCCTCTGCAGCGCAGATATATACATCAACCAACATATCCAGACCCACGGAACAACAGGAGATCCAGCGGTATTTCCCTATAAAACGGGGGGGGGGTCGCCTCTCCGAAGGTAAGAGTGAAACGCAGACCGGGAAGGTGCAGGCTAGTGGTGGCCTTAAGATGACTGTACCCCAACATGCAATGACTGCTAGAACAGACGTAGAGGTCTTACAAATTGCACCGCAAGGTTCCCGTAGATCCACAGCATTGCCTGCCATGTCTGAGGCTACAATATCCCCCCCTCTGCAGCAGACTGGAGAGCTGAAAAATGAGATGGATATTTTGAAAACTTTAATTCAAGCTCTCCCTACCAGGGCTGATATTACCGATTTGATCTCAAAGGTAGAGGAAGCACATGCCAGGGACTTTGAGGGGGTCCGGAATGAATTACAAAGTCTGGAGGCCCGGGCATCAATAGGGGAGAGTGGGTTGAAGGACCTGGAAGAACGTGTAGGGCTACTAGAAAATGAAAAGAGTATACAGAGGGATATCTCAGTCTCCCTGCAATTACAATTAGAAGAGCTCCAGGACAGGAATCGCCGTAACAATATTCGAATACGGGGGGTTCCAGAACCGGTAGACCAGGAGGTATTGCAGGACATGGTTGAACAAATTTTACAGAATTTAATGAAAGAGCCTTCTCCACTAAAATACGAGATGGACAGAATGCACAGAGCACTGGGCCCCAAATCAAAAGATAATAGTCGCCCTAGAGACATTATCTGTCGATTGCACTATTTTACACATAGAGAGGCGATCCTACGACAGGCGTGGGAGGTTGGCTCAGTTGACTTTCAGGGGGCGGCGGTGAAAATTTTACCGGATTTATCCAATGCTACCCTACATCGAAGAGGGTTATTGCGCCCAATATTGGATCGAGTGAAAGCCTGGGGGGGGTCATATAGGTGGAGATTCCCCATATCAGTGCTAATTAGGAAAGGGCAGTTATCGTTCTGGCTACGTTCAAGAAATGATCTCCCGGCCCTCTTCATATTTTTGGAATCAGATCCATTTGTGGTACCTGACTGGCTGCAGCTGAACCCCAGAACAGCAGCCCTTCAAAGAGACTAGGAATCCAGGATTGGACCATAATAGTCTAGGGAAGGCTTTCTCTCTTTTCCGGGACCCCTTCTCTTTTCTTATTTTTTTTTTCCCTGCCGGATTTTTTTTTTTTTTTTTGAATATTTCTGGATAATGTGGTCCGCTCCCCCCCCCCCTCGGGGGGATGGGGAGGGGTAAATATAAGTAAATTTAAGCTTGATTGTAGTTAGATGGAAAAGGGACTGGGACTAGACAATCCGTATAAATAGTCTGTGTGAATTTGGCCCGGATTGAATTATACAGGAAAGTTTTTCGGTTCCCCCTTTTTTTTTTTTTTTTTTTTTTCTTTGGGAGAGGGCCCTTTGGGGGGGGGGTTTGAGTTTATACCCTAAAAGTGTGGGGTAAAAATTTGGGTCTGGGGAGGGGGGGTTTACATTTGAGGTTATAAAGCAAAGTGTTTTTTTTTTTTTTTTTTTTTTTTTTTTATTATTATTCTTTTTTTTTTGGGGGGTATTGGGAGGGAGGGGGGGGGGGTTTGGGGGGGGGGGCACTAGGGGTAGAATATGAAATGGCTCTAGATCTAATATATAGCACATGCTAACAAATGTTAATAGAAGATAGTTCTTTTTTTTTGAAGAATGCTATATCCCCCTTTTTTTTTTTTTTTATATTGCATGAAGTATGACATATGATGTATGATGTAGGATACTGGTTTTCTTTTGCACCCCATGGGGGTTTTTTTTTTTTTTTGTTTAGGTTAATTGTACTTAGGTCCTGGACCCAGGAAGGGGGGGGAGGGAGGGTTGTTTGTTTTTTTTTTTTCCAGAGATATCACGGTGGACACAGAAAGGGGAAGGGAAGGGGGGGGGAGGGGGGTATCATAGTGAAGTTACCCACCCAGTCAACAGGGAGGAGGAGGGCACCTGAGGGGTTAGATTTAGTATAGGGGTATATAGGGGGAAGAGAGGGAGGCTCTATGGCTCTTTCCTTCCCCCCTTTATTTTTTTGGGGGTAGGGGGGGGTTTTTTTTTTTTTTTTTTTTTTTTGGGTTGTGGGTTTTTTGTTTCTTTTTCTCAGATACCGATTTTCCAGTTCAAGTGATTGAACGGGTCACCAGGAAGTACACAAGAAGGGCACAGGTATATATGGGGGGGGGGTAGATAAAGGGGAGGGATATGGGTGGGTTCCAGGAGAATGAGAACGACCGGGGGGTTAAGGACGAGTAGTTAAGGAAGAGGGAAGGAGGGAAGGGGAGAGACATATTAGACTGTTAGAAGGTATTTTGCTTTAACTCCCCTAACCCCCCTCCTAATATTGCTTGATAAGTTAATAATGTTAACAATGTTATGCTATGAGATGTAATGTCAATATGTCAATTTTACTGCTGGAAGAGAGCATGCTTATGTTTTGGTAATTTTTTATTTTTTTTGGAAGGGGGAGATTCTAGATGTTTTTAACTATTTTCAACTATTATCACCTTAAATACTGGAAGGTGATCTGACACGAAAGGGGTGTTGTTTTTTTTTTTTTTTTTTCTTTCTCTACTTCTCTCTCTTCCCTCTTCCCTCAGGGGGGAGGGAGGGAGGAGGGGGGGATGAGAAAGAATTTTTTTTTTTTTTTTTTTAGGAAAGTAAAAAGGGGGAAAGGGGCATAAGATATGAATATAGAGTATTATAGAGTCGGCGGAGAGTCAGTGGAGAAGATAGGAAAGGAAGGGAGAGGGGAGAGGGGAGGGAAGAGAGAGAAGAGGAGGAACAATTTTTTTTTTATTGTTTTTTTCCTTTTCTCTTTTTTTTTTTTTTTTAGGCCTAGGGGTTCTACGGGAAGATTATGCTTGTAGGATGGGATTAATTTCCTAAGTATTCTAAAGTATTATGAATGGGGGATGGAAGGAGCTGGGGAGGGGGACGAGGAGGTACTCTCGCTGGGGGATGCGCAGGTAAAACTCCCCCTGTTAGGCCAACACTCATAGGGGTTAAGAGTGTCAAAGCAATTGCTTAGTGATATCTTTGGAAGGAGGGGAGGGGGCCTACGTTGCCTCCCCACCGGACATTGATATCTGGTTAGACTAGGGGGGGGGGGTTTATATATTTACCTTTTTATTTATTTTTTTATTTTTTTTTATTTTTTTGGGCGGGGGGTGGTTGTGGGGTTTTTTTTTGGGCGGGGGGTGGTTGTGGGGTTTTTTTTTTTTTTTTTTTTTTTTTTTTCTTCCCCTCGCGGACCCACCCGACTCATTGGTTAAGGATAACGAGATACACTATCTAGGGCTTCACAGCAGCTTGGTGATGGACCCTCTAGTGGTGATATCAATCAATGCTAAGGGTCTAAATATACCAGGGAAAAGGAGGGTTTTATCACAGGACCTGAAGAAGAGGGGGAGTAACATTGCCCTGATACAGGAGACCCACTTTAGGACGGGGGGACCGCCCTTTCTTACAAGTAGACTGTTCCCGTGGGTGTACCACGCGACGAACCCAGAGGCCAAAAAGGGAGGAGTTTCAATTTTAATTTCAAATAACACCCCATGGTCATTTTCAGAATCACTAGTGGACCCAGGGGGACAGTTCTTAGCGTTGAAAGGGACTATAGCTGGCACGACAATAACAGTGGCCACCTTCTACTCCCCCAATACACAACAAGATCAATTTCTAAGGAAGTTTCTGGATAAACTTGCAGATTTCCAGGAGGGCCAGCTAATAATGGGAGGGGACCTGAACATGCCACTGGATCCACAGGTAGATACATCGACTGGGGGATCCTCAGTCTTGGGGGGTACCCGGAGGAGAACTCAGCATATGTTACAGCAAGCGAGGCTAATAGATGTATGGAGGCTGATGCATCCTGGGGAACGAGATTACTCCTTTTATTCCATCCCGCACAAGAGCTATTCCCGGATAGATTATTACTTTATCCCACATAATCAGCTACATTCTGTAAAAGAGGTCGGAATAGGAGAGATTACATGGACAGATCACGCTCCAATTTTTCTGAGATATGCATTGGGAGACTCCCGGCCCCCGGGGTCCGGGCTATGGAGACTGAATGAAAGCTTACTACAGGAGGAGAGGGTAGTGGAGGAGGTGCGGAGGGAATTAAAGTGGTATTTTGAGACAAACGAGACCCCAGATTGTGACGTAGGAGTGGTTTGGGAGGCTCACAAGGCGGTGATAAGGGGGGTTCTGATGAAGCACGGGGCAAGGATAAAAAGGGAAAGGGAGTTAAAGGTAACAAATTTAACGACCGAGATCGCAAGTCTGGAAGCAAGACATAAACAGAACCCTAACCCAGAGATAGAACGGGACCTACGGGCGGCTCGTAGACAGATCACAGAAATTCTATTATATAAAGCAAAAAGAGCAATCCAGAATGGTAGAAGGCAGAACTATGAATTTGGGAATAAAAGTGGGAAACAACTAGCTGGCTTGTTAAAGGAACAGCAGACTAAGACTTATATCCCAATGATTCAGGGTACGGACGGCGGGAAAATTGTGCTACCCAGAGAGATAGCAGGGAGATTTGGAGACTTTTACGACTCTTTATATAATTTACAAACAAGCCCGCAGGACCAGGTGGAAATGGAGAATTATATAATAGCCTCGGGCACCCCGAGTCTTACACCAGAAATAAGTCAGGAGATGGAAAAACCTATCACGATAAAAGAACTACAGGATGCAGTGAAGAAGGGGAAAGCGGGGAAAGCTCCTGGGCCGGATGGATATACTACCCAATACTACAAAACTTTCTTGCCAGAGCTTGGCGTATTTATGGTAAAAATGTTCAATGGACTAGGGGATTCAGGTACATTTCATAGGGATTCACTAAAGGCGGTGATAACGGTTATCCCCAAAGAAGGAAAGGACCCCTCCCAATGCGGGAGCTACAGACCAATCTCGCTGCTGAACGAAGATCTGAAGCTCTTTGCTAAGATTGTGTCAGGGCGGATACAACAGCACATACCAAGGCTTGTTCATAAAGATCAGGTGGGATTTGTGCAGATGCGGGAGGCCCGAGACAACACGGTTAAGACTATGAACTTGATCCACCTGGTGCGTACCTCCCGAACCCCATGTGTCTTCTTAGGGACGGATGCAGAGAAAGCATTTGACCGGATAAACTGGCAATTTATGTTTGCAGCTCTGAGACACATGGGGTTCGGTAGGAGGATGTTGCAATGGATTGCAAGTAATTACACCCACCCAGTGGCTCAGGTCAGAGTAAATGGAATACTCTCACCCCCTTTTAAACTTTCTAATGGGACAAGGCAGGGATGCCCGCTGTCACCGCTTTTGTTTGCTCTGACTGTGGAACCCCTGCTGAGCAGGATACGGTTGAATCCCGGTGTTAAGGGAGTGTCTCTGGGAGGGGCAGAATATAAAATATCTGCCTATGCAGATGACATGATGTTTAGCTTGACCAGCCCGATGGAATCCCTTCCTAATTTGATACAAGAATTAATGGTGTATGGAGAACTGTCAAATTTTAAGATTAACTATGACAAATCGGAGGCGATGGGAGTGGCGATCCCGGGAAGAGAACTGAGGATATTGAAATCCAGGTTTGGATTTAGATGGACAGATACCTCTCTTACGTATCTGGGCACCTCCATCCCGTCGGATTTAACACAAGTCTTTAAACTAAATTTCCTACCCTTACTATCTAAAACACGGGCCCTCCTGGACGGATGGCAGAAGGGGTTCCATTCGTGGTTTGGGAGATCCAGCATCATTAAAATGAGTATACTACCTAAATTTCTCTACCTCTTCCAGACCCTACCGATCTCAATACCGAAATTCTTTTTTAGGCAAGCACAATCTCTTATTAATAGGTTCATTTGGGCAAACAAACGTCCAAGAATCAAGGCTAGTATAATATCTCTGGCCAAGCGGGACGGAGGAATGTCAGCTCCAGACATCTACAGATATTATCAAGCGACGTTATTGTGTCGACTGATTGACTGGAGCAGACACTCCGAAGAAAAGATGTGGATAGGACTAGAACAAGATCAATGCGGTAGTATGCTGCAGCGGGCGGCATGGTGCTATCGGGGGCTCCCAAAAAATGTTAAGAAGCATCCGTTGATAGGCCCTACACTTCTGGTTGCACATAAGTTATTTGTTAGGGGTAGACTGTCAACAGAGGACTCACCGCTCTTTCCAATCTTGGGAAACCCGCAGTTTAAAATAGAATGGACGAAAGGACCATTTAGTAAACTAGTAGAACAGGGGCGGTTCCAGGCATCGCATTTCTTGAAGGAGGGTTCCTGGATAACTAGGCAAGAGATGGCAAGGGGAGAGTCGCCCTATCAACTGGATAGCTGGCGATCTACACAATTGCGACATTTTTTGGATACTTTGAGTTCACCAGATAAATACGGTCGAAGACTGACTAGGTTCGAGAGGTTCTGTAGTGAGGGGGGGAGTCTACGACACTCCCTATCGAGGATTAGTGAACTATTGAATAGTCCAGGAGAGACGTCTCAGTTACCCTTTTTTCATAAGTGGGAGCGCGAATTAGGAAGACCTTTTACAGATGAGCAAAAGAACAAAATAATCCGGAATATTTTTGAATCATCCATGTGTGTAAATACACAAGAGATGAATTATAAAATTCTGTCTCAGTGGTATCGGACCCCGGAGGTACTGAGTAAGTGCTATCCGGATATGATAGACAGATGCTGGAGGTGCGGGAAGAGAGGAGGATCCTTAATGCATATTTTCTGGACTTGCCCCAAGATCTTGGGCTATTGGGGCAAGGTCCGGGAAATAATACAAAGATTCAGTGGGGAGCCACTCCCAGACGAGTGGTCTTTCTATATATTGCAGGATATGGAGATGTCAGTGAGGCGATACAGGAAAACAGTAGTGTGTCATCTTTTAAATGCGGCCCGGGCATGTATCCCGGGGAACTGGAAGCAGACACGGCCCCCAACCATAGGGATGTGGCTTAATAGAGTGGAAGATCTAAACAGAATGGAAGACTTGGTATGGACCTCAAGGCAGAAACGGAAGGTATATTTAGAAACGTGGGCGGAGTGGAACGTATTTAAATATTCGGAGGAGGGAAAGGCCCTGATAGATGTAGATTGAGGAAGGGGGAACGTGGTGGGCCCCGGGGGGAGATATGTTTTTTTTTTTTTTTTTTTTTTTTTTTTGGGGGTTAAGTTATGGAGGGGGGGGGTTTAGGGGAGGCAAAGCGGAGCTAGATTAAATGCCCCAACTACGGCGGGACATGTGTTCCCGGCGGGTTGGGGATAAAAGTGGCATTGAGGCAAGGATGACATTAGTTAATTGAGCGGATCTTGGGGGATCAAGAGAGGGTAAAGGAAGAGGGATAAGACAGAACAATATAGAATAATTGAATCATATTTTGGTTGTAATGTCCTCTTCCGGTCATATACGGGGAAGGATATGATGAGAAAAGGTCTTGCTCTCTCCCTTTCTTTTTTTTTCCTCCTTTTCTTTTCTTGTTGTGTTTTCTTTTTTCTGTTTTTCTTTTCTTTTTTGTTGGAATGATAGAATGATAATCAGTTTGTTATATATGAACTGAAGGGATGAAACCAGAGGAATGCCTCTTAGGTTATTGTAAAATTTCTTGCCTTGCTGTTTAAAATCAAATAAAGGAAAATTGGAAGAAAAGATAGAAGAAGGGAAAAAAAGAAAAAAAAAAAAAAAAAAAAGGCAAGCACGCTAAATACAGATGATTTGATGAAAATGTATAAAAATGTAATAATACTTATTAAAAACAATTCCAAGGATTAATATGGACCACAGTAGTTACGAAAGCAGGATAAATGACAGTATGCAGGTAGCCAACAAGTTTTGCATAACGGTGCTTCGTCAGGGCCTTTCTTTTTTTTTTTTTTTTTTGCTCTGTGTGTGACATAAAAAATGCGCCATTAATACACATCAAATGATATAATATAGCACATTACAAATTCATATCAGTAAAGAAAAAATTACTGTGTGCTCACCAATTCTGCTAATAACTGAGTTATATGTGCCAGAACGCAGCCCAAGGAGCCCCAATAGCGAGGGGAGCAAAAATGCCAAGGCACTGACCAGTGGTAGTCAGATCCACTTGGTCAGACGATATGCAGATAGAGCGAGTGGAGACCCCAGCAACAAACCAAAAGTCTGTAAATTATTAAAATACAGAATCATAAGGTAACGTGTATATGTCTACGTGTAATAACCGTTATAAGACACACACAACCAAATCAAGTTGGTATACATGCAAATATGTGAATGGCCGGGGACCTATTCAATTAAATTTAATTAGTGCCAAAGGTAAGCCAATGTAATGCAAAGCAATGCATAACCCAGAATAATACTTGGATGAATATATAAGCTATCAGGTAAATGGACAGATAGAGAGATGGACTGGAACAGTGGATAAATAGACATCAAATACAATACACGACAATAACAGATAAAAAAAAATATATATCCAGAGCCAAATGTCCACTTAATACACTGCTCCACATCCCATCCCATTCCCTTTATAAACTCGGAAGAACCGTCTTCTCACTGGGCATATTCGTGAATGTTTTTTTTTTTTTTGTATTTCTAGATATTCAAGTCATGGTTTTGCTGTATGGTCAGGACAGGTGTTTCCATGTAATGGAGAGATTTACAGTCCAGGTTCTATGTCACCGGTTTCTTTCCACACGCTGTCTCCTTATACCAAGGAACCTCCAAACCAACAGCCATCAGATAAACTGCAGCATGAGAAGGTAATGTCATCACAAGTAATTACCCTTTAAATTGACCACACATATTGCATTTTCTGCTGCTCGGTGTGACTTGTATCACACCCCTTTATTAAGGCATCAAGTGCTAGTGGACATTTGATCCCAGAATATAACAGATTTTCACTTCCGTGACAATACAAAAGATAATGATTTGGACTAGAGATCTGCTGGTGATGTTTGATTTGTTAAATCAGGCTCCAAAGCCCTGGTTCACACTGGTGTCATTTGACATACGATTTGACATGTCAATTCGGCGGCTTTTGCCGGCCAATGCACCGTCCTAATTGGTGTGACGCAGCATTTGTGGCGCTACACCAATTTTAAAAAGTTTCTGTACTACTTTTTGTGATTTCGGCCCACGATTTACATTGACTTCTGTGCAGAAACTGCACTGATGTCTCTGTAATTGCGGCCGAAATCGGGACTGACAAGCGGGAGTGAAATCATGCAAGTTCAGCTGAACTCGCATGGCTTCATTCCCGCAGCCCATTGTGAACCTGGGCAAAAAGACATGGGCAAACCTCAAACTTTTTAACAGCTTTCCTCGTGAAGGAATTGCCCTGCCTGTCCTAGAGACACAACAGGGAGTACATTTCTCCAAAGTGGGGAAAAATCCTCTTAGACAGGTGTCGCTGGAATAGTTGTCCTCACTGCAAGATTTCCTCCCACTTCATGTTCTATTAACAACTATAACATTTAGCATTTTTCAATATTTTCTTTTCCAGTGAAAATGGTTCCCAGGACAAATAGAGAGGGTAAATCTCCTGAGGGGGGACAGCGATTAAGACAGGTTTCTAACAATTCCTTACTCAGACGAAAACTAAAAGGAAACATATGGGCTCCAGTGTTGGGTGGGGGGAATAAAAAAATCAGTGGATATAAAAATGTAGGTGTCAAGAAATGCTTGCACGCACATGCAGCAGGCTTCATTACCAAATGGCCAAATTTATTGGTAAATTCCTAATAGTGCCCTGGCTGTGCGATTCCCTCATACAGACAGGATGTCCAACATGTATAGCTGGCTACTACTATGTTACAATTCTTACCTGTGCAATTCCCTAGTTGTACTCGGAACATCATCTCAATTTGCAGTAGCCTGCTATACACTGTGAATATCGTAGCTGTCGGATGGGGGTGGAGAAGCTCTCAGTGCCTGTGCTCAAGCTCAGCTGTGTACTGTGCAGGTATGGGAGACTGCCGGTGCAGTGTCAGGGGTGGTGGAGGGCTTTGAGAGGTGCAACTGACATCTGAGGGTGTCCAGCCCCCTATATCTGGCCATGATCTTACAACTGCTGCTTGTGTGGACGGATGTGTTCTGCTCCGATCCCTCTCGGCCCGACTTTCCTATTCATCCCATGAATTGGAGCATTACACAGATCCTGCCCACACAAGCAACAGTAGTGAGATGCTCCCCTTTGGGGACCTCTCACACTCGCCCTCAGCTTACTTCCACTCACCTAATGCGAACAGGTGATTAGAAATTTTGAGGGCTACATACTGTACAGTAGTTGACATATTAGTCAGTGATCAGCCATTTACTTGTTTATTAGATATCTCAGAAACCATAACAAGGTTGATTCAGATGGACGATATATGATGTCCTCCCGGATTGCGGCGCAATCTGTCACAGGTTTAGTCCAGGGGGAAACAGCTGATGACTGATCACTGTATCGGGCCGCTCAGAGATCACTCACTACAGGCCCTGGAACACAGTGTAGCCTGCACAGTGCAGTATTTAGAAAACCTAGACTGGGTCAAAAATACAGAAAAGTCGGCCTTGAGGCCAGCTCAGAGTCTCAAATATCTAGGTCTGACCCTGGATACAGTCCAGGCAAAGGTATCAGATCCGTAGGGTAAGGGGCAGCAGGCAACCCTCCATTTGGCGCTGTATGAGTCTTCTGGGCAGGATGGTGTCCTCCTTCTAGGCCAATTACAAGCTGAGACACACCCCTTCAACCTGTGGCTATGATGTTGTATGTGCTGGGACTAACAGGGAGGTGAAGCCTCCATCAATCACTTTATATCATACCCTCATAGTGTTTAGCAATGTGAGGATATGTAGGAGGTGAAAGGAGGGAACTGTCCTTTACCACTGTGTATACCCCCCACATGTATGACTCTTTAAAATTGAGCAAATGAACAGATTAGGAAGGAAATGAAACTGCAGCATGCTCCGTAGATGGTCCGGCTGGTCTACACAATCTCAGGCTACAGCAGGGACACAGACGAGGGAGAGAATGTGGATCAACCAGGATTTTTGCATTCTACAGAAAATAAATGTGCTACTGTATTAATAAAAACACAATGTAATATAGCATGTATTGACAGTTTTTGATGATTTGGGTTAAGGCCAATTTCACATTTGTGTGACCTGAAAGTTGCGCAAATTTGCCACGACTGACACGACTTGAAGCAATGCCTGTGTAATGTTGAGGTCTATGGACCTCAATTCGCATCAAAGTTGGACCAAAGTAGTGCAGGGATTACTTTGAAGTCGCCCAGATATGAATGGTACTTATTGGAAATTATGGGGTACGACTTGTCATGCCGACTTTGCAGTCCCAAGTCGCAGGGGCCTTAATGACACTTTAAAAGTCAAATGGTTTATTTTTTGTTTAGGGTTGTTTAATGGTTGAAGAGCTTAATGTGCATTAAATGTATTAATCTGGCAGGTTGAGCAGTGGGAGCAAAGAGTATTTCCTTTACCAGAGGTGGCTTCTCTGGCCTTGGTGAATATGCACAGATCGGTGCTGCACACTAGTCAACTAACGCATGTGGAAAATGAGCGGCAACATTCTCAGACCAGCGTGAACAACCAGTCATGATGCAGTCATCACTTACAATCATGGAACCAATCCATAGCTTGATTAAGGTACACCCCAACCCCCCCCCCTCACAAATGTTTGCATTTGTCAGATGACTGTCCTGTAAAATGTGAGTTTAAATGAAAATGTATAGTCTGCTCTGGATTCCTTCATGTAGCAATGGTGTCTCACAGCTCAGTAGTAATCTACAGCAGTGTTCCCCAACCCCCAGGCCGCGGACCGGTACCGGTCCGTGGATCAAATGGTACCGGGCCGCATGAGGAACTTTAAATAATTTCACTGTGGCGGCCGAGGCGCAGAGCATTGCCCTCCCAAGCCCGCCCATTGTGTGACAATAGCGAATTAAAATTCTCTATTGTTACACTGATCCTCCTGGCCAATCAGGGATCGGACATAATACAAGCTGGCGTCATCTCTCTGCGCTACGCAGAGGCGCGCCGCTATCCCGCCCTAACATACAGGGCTGCAAGGCTACGCTACACAGCGTCGCAGCCGCCCGATGAGAGCAGAGAGAGAATTACGTCATCTCTCCGCCCTCCCCCTCTATGCATTCCCGCAAGCGAACGGCTCCCCTCACATTCCCGCCCTGAGACTAAGTACAGTGGGCACTGCGGAGGGACATGCATATTGTTTTATACTGGGACATTTATTAATTTTTTTTTATACTGGGACATTTAATAATTTTTTTATTATGGGACATTAAATGTTCCAGTATAAAAAAAATTATTAAAATGTCCCAGTATAAAAAAAAACGATGAAATAATTTTTTTATACTGGGACATTTAATCTTTTTTTTTATACTGGGACATTTAATCTTTTTTTATACTGGGACATTTAATAATATTTTTACACTGGGACCTTTAGGGCCGGTTCACACTGCACCAATGTCAGAGTTCGCATGTGATTTGCACCACACTGCAGTGCACATCACATGCGATCTCTGTGCGATGCGATTTCAGCCATAAAAATTGTATGGCTGAATTCACATCAAACTCGCACAGGACCCTTTTTTTTCGTAGCAGAAACGGATCGCATGGGTATTCACACCCATGCGATCCGATTCCTGTCCGAGTTTGCAGATCGCACTGCGATATGCGAACTGATTTGGGGGTGTTGTTAACTTTTAAATGACACTCCCAGCAGTTCGCATAGGGCAATGTGAACTGCCGCAAATCATGTGATGCGGGAACCCGCAATGAATTTGCAGGGTCCCCGCACTAACCGCTAACGCAACACATCGCGATTCCTCCTACCGGGCCTTGGAAAAATATTCTTCCACAAACCAGTCCTTGGTGCCAAAAAGGTTGGGGACCACTGATCTACAGTATATAATTGCACACAATCCAACAGTGTTCTGTAAATGGAAGATTTTGCTATCTCACTAAAAGTACATGAGAGAAATAATTCATTTTAATTAAAGCTGAACTCCAGTCACAAAAACTAATAAATATAAATCAGCTGTGTGTGCACAAAATGCCTTTGAAAACACAGTTATTACCTTGTGAACATAGCAGTGACATCATCACTGTGCTCCACCTAGACTGTGCAGATTGTAGAGCTGTGGGAGGGACTCAGCAGCTCTCCTCTCATAAAGTGATACTAAATACGTACAGTTTAATTTACATTGTCCCACTATGTGGATGGTGACACTGTAATCATTTTAATTAACAAAAAAAATGTAAGTACCTTTTTCCTATTCGATATACAGCTGTCACGTGACCCAGCTCTTTCCCAGCCTGTCTGCAGAGAAACATATGCAGGTGGAGCTTCTAGTGCTCTGCTGCTGGTCACATGTTCAAAATAAATGAAAAAAATGCCTTTTGGAATACTGAGTAAAAATAAATAAATATCAATAACCTGTTTTAAATTGTCATATAAATATATATATTTTAAATTAAACCTTTATTATTTTGAGTCAATAACATGGTGTGGGTGGATTTCTGCCAGTCACAGGGTGTGTCATGCCCCTCCAGCCTGTGTCTTAGAATAAGTGGGAGGTGAAGCCTCCTGCAATCTACATGTAATATTTTGCCCTTGTGTCAGTGGGCATGAAGGAGGAGGGATGAGTGGGCTGTCATTTACCACTGTGTATACACCCACATGTGTGACTCTATAGTCACAGGGGCTGCTCAGATATGGTAGAGAGGAAGTACTCAGCATAGACACTCACTGAAAACAAAGCATGTGCAGAGTTGCCACCACACTTTCAAAATCTCAAGCTGAACTGGGGACATAGATGATGGGGATAGAGAGCAGCAGGATCAACCAGTTTTTCTTTGCAGAATACAGGAAACAAATTTTTCAGTGACAGATTGAGTATGAGAAGCATGTAATACAACATTTATTGATATTTTTTTTTTTATGATATGGGTTTAGTGACACTTTAACCACTTGGAATATTTGGCTGCTCAATGACCAGGCCATTTTTTTTGCGATACGGCACTGCGTCGCTTTAAATGACAATTGACCGGTTGTGCGACACTGTACTCAAACAAAATTGATGTCCCAGCCTGTCCGTGCTTAGACCAAATGCCGCACGCTGCATCAAATTGGTCTGCATGGCTGTTGTACCAGAAGGAAGCCTATTCTAAAGATGATGCACAAGAAAGCCTGCAAACAGTTTGCTGAAGACAAGTGTACTAAGGACATTGGTTACTGGAACCAGGTCCTGTATGATGAGACCAAGATAAACTTATTTGGTTCAGATGATGTCAAGTGTGTGTGGCGGCAACCAGGTGAGGAGTACAAAGACAAATGTGTCTTGCCTACAGTCAAGCATGGTGGTGGGAGTGTCATGGTCTGGGGTTGTGCAAGTGATGCCGCCACTGGGGAGCTACAGTTGATTGAGGGAACCATGAATGCCAACATGTACTGTAATATACTGAAGCAGAGCATGATCCCCTCCCTTCAGAGACCTGGACGCAGGGCAGTATTCCAACATAACGACCCCGAAAATACCTCCAAGATGACCACTGCCTTGCTAAAGAAGCTGAGGGTGAAGGTGATGGACTGGCCAAGCATGTCTCCAGACCTAAACCCTATTGTGTGTCTGTGGGGCATCATCAAACAGAAGGTGGAGGAGTGCAAGGTCTCCAACATCCACCAGCTCCTTGATGTCATCATGGAGGAGTGGAAGAGGACTCAAGTGGCAACCTGTGAAGCTCTGGTGAACTCCATGCCCAAGAGGGTTAAGGCAGTATTGGAAAATAATGATGGCCACGCAAAATATTGACACTTTGGGTCCAATTTGGACATTTTCACTTATAGGGTGTACTCACTTTTGTTGCCAGTGGTTTAGACATTAATGGCTGTGTGTTGAGTTATTTTGAGGGGACAGCAAATGTACCCTGCTATACAAGCTGTACACTCACTAATTTGCATTGTAGAAAAGTGTAATTTCTTCAGTGTTGTCACATGAAAAGATATAATAAATTATTTACAAAAATGTGAGGGGTGTACTCACTTTTGTGAGACACTGTGGGGTTGATTTACCAAAGGGAAATCCACTCTGCACTACAAGTGCACTGTAAATGCAGTCGCTGTAGATCTGAGGGGAAGCTCTGCTGATTTTATCATCCAATCATGTGCAAGCTAAAATGCTGTTTTTTATTTTCCTTGCATGTCCCCCTCAGATCTACAGTGACTGCACTTCAAAGTGCACTTGTAGTGCAAAGTGGATTTCCCTTTGGTAAATCAACAACTGTGTGTATTTTTATATATATTTATAGTATAGTATTTTGACAGTTGACAAGGCAGGTGGTGCTTTTTAGGGCTACCCACAGCTCAGAGTTTGGCTGCTTCAGCAGAACTTGACCAAAGGTAGAGCCATCTATGGGGGGCATTACTTTTCCTTTTTAAAGTTACTTTTTCAGCTGGCAGGAAACTTGACCCAGAGGATATTTTATAACGTAATTAACTATCTTTAAATAGTATGTTTGTACTCAAAGTGGAGTTGCACTTAGGTCCTTTGCATCTCTTTCTACAGGTGCAGCTGAAGATGAATAACAAAAGGTGAAAACCTGCAAAGGACCAAGTGGCCAGTCTAGACCTGTTTCTGCTGCCATGGTTTGTCTTACACTAGAAACAAGGACTTTCAATGCGGTCCAGAAAAGCATTCAAAGACTGACAACTCAAGCACTTAAGCTGTGTTAATGGGTGCTCAGGTGGAGACGCCCAGATATGAGGCTACTTACCGTATTTATTTAATGTACCTGTATACATTTGCTGTTTCAAGTGGGTCATACATTGTTGTAAATGTTGATGTTTTTAGGCCCTCCTGCTTTTTATAACTACATAAATAGTTACTTTAGGAACAACCCTGAGTCTCACAGCATGATGCTTAGAGAACTAAAATACAGTAACCTCTGGGAAGCCAGACCATGCAATTCCCTAGCTTGCTGTAGTCAGATTACTATGTATCTTTCTTGTTGGTTGCTATGGTTTATTGTATAACATTACTTATTAGTGTGCGGGGCAAAGTAACAATGTCTCTGCCCCAATCTCATCATAATCATCTTACTAGTGATTATTTGCTGTTCCTTCCTTCTCTGCTGCAGTCCACATTACACCCTGCACTTCAGGGTATAGAAAAACATGACAAGCACTGTCACCTGACTGAAAGAGTAATACCGCTGCTCTTCAGAGTCAAGGACACCTTTATTTCAGGGCCAGCTGCAAAGAAGAAAGCAGCAGAGAGATATGGCAAGATACGTATAGGGGGGGCTTGAAGACACACGGGTTCACTTTGCCCTGCATGAGCAAGGTGACTTTATCCCTTAAAGGCCTTTGCTTTCCACTGTTCTGGTAACAAAATAGCTGCAAAGTGCTTAATACAGTATGTCCAGTGCAATCAGCAATTTATCAGTCCCTGCCCTGACTCCAAAGAGACAATCAGTGAGTAGAGGGCTGACCACCAGGAGCTACCTCATTTACACCACTGGTTTTACTACAGGAAGGATTTAATGATGAGATACTGGGCTCTGACAACATTCACTGGGTGGAATGTCTTGTGCGCATTTCCTGCCATTCAGCATTGCCCCATTGCTGCCCCTGGTTTGCACAAGGGCCATGTGAATCTCAGGCATGTTACTACTGCCTTTCTACAGTGATCTTGGTTACCCCCAGCCTGGGTTTGTAACTGATGCTTTACAATGTACCCTGAGTTTAACTGCATCACCACAACAAGTCTGTAGCTAGATAAAGAGGGGCGGTCCTACAGCAACCAGTAACCTCAGTTCAAACGCCCCTAATGATTCCAGTGGCCTCTACTGTGTGCCTGATGTCTGTTATTCAGCTACCTAATGGTTAAAGTTCCTGGCTGATTAGAGTCACCGCTTAGCTCCTTCAGGTTGGCCAAATTCTCTGCTTTTTTTGTCAGTGGCCTTTACTGCAGTCACACAAGACTTTAAGGCCAAATTCACCAAAATTCTCGTGGGTGCTCATTACAAAGGGTCCAAGCACAATCCCACGTCTTCCCCTGTAGAGTCAGTTTTTTGTCTTTGTGCAGCCTTAGAAGAGACCAGGTCACAATGACCATCTCAGACTTCCCACAATTCCTCGCTCATGATAGAGGATACAGTGTCTCTTGCCACAACCTCAGATGTACAAGAGCCTTTAGAGGAATAGCCTGCCATCTCTGGCCTTATGTCCTTCAGCGCCCTTGTATATACAAAGCCCAGTGCATCTGGAAAAAAAATAACACTGAAAAAGGAGCCTGGGTCCCACCTGAGGGGGTTGAAATTGTACTGTTCTCCTTTGGGAATGAATTGGTTAGATGGTGGTCTATACCCATGGTGATTCACCTTAACAGGTAAATAACCATGTCAGTAGGGGACATGCCAGAAGTTGGAATCCTTCATCCAGTATTTCTTGGCAAGCCCTTCACCCCATTCTGTCTGACAATCTGTGGCAGAATGGATTAAATGCAGACCTCTTCCTGTCAGAGCATGTGGAACAGATGGCTAGAGCCCTGGCTCCTCTGTCCTCCTCCATTGTGGGAAACTTCAATGTCCTACTGTCAAGACACAGTCATCTCCTCAAGGGGAAAAACACCTGCAAGATCCAGCTGGAGGTGATGTCAGCCAGCATGTTTGCCCTCAATCCCCTCACCATCAGGCAGAGTTACCAGTTCATATTTTGCATAAGCGTTAGGTGTTGAGGGACCTTTCTCCTTTCTTTTTTCATTTTACTAACTCCTTACCCCACTGCTGGTCTAGTTCCTTAACTGTTAGCACCTGCGGTTTGTCTTAGACTCTACAATGCACATGAAGGACACCTGAGGAGGCCCCAGGGTCTCCCTGGCCTGTCTGCAGGCAAAAACAAAAAATAGTCTTCTGTTGCAGGTATCCTCTGACAGGGAAAAGGAATGCCTTGTAGACTTCAGAGGACCCATCCACTTGGGGTTAGGTCCCTTTTCCTTGACAGTTTCACAGACTCATGCAGATTGCCCATCTTTCCTTTATTGATAAGTCTCCTGTCTTTTGTTCCACATTTGTTGCAGCTTTGATGGCCCTGGGGAGTCAAAAACCCTTTGCTTCTTGAAAGTTAGGGCAGGATGCCTGTTAGGGAACTTGTCCTAGAAGTGCCTACAGTGCAATGATGAATGTACCCTAGCTTCATCCATAGCTTTTTCAGGGTTGAAATCAATGCACCCCTTCAGTCATGCTGATTTTGTGGGATTGAATCCTGGGTTCTCAAGTGGCACCTTCACATCCTTCAGAGGTTGTTTCTGGTCAAACGCAAAGTTCCTCCCTTAAACATATTGCTTGGTGAGGTTGTGATCTGTTCCATAAATCTCTCGACGTATTTTCTCACTCTGTGACCCTTATATTGAGTCAGGCGAGTAGAGGCTTAGGGTGTTCCTACTTAGACCTGTGGGTCTTCTTTTCACAAGGACATTTCTTCTATGTTCCTTGTCTAGTACCTAATCGAGGCTTGATCCCATTTCGTGTTTATATCAAGTGTTGAGGTTTATGTTCCTGGTCCTTGGTTTGGTGATCCTTTCCATTTGATAAAATGCTTTCTGATTGGTGAACCTTTTTTCCTTAGCGTTTGGGCATCAGGATAACTGAGCTTCAGCTTTTCCTCCCTCTGGTCATGTTGGCAGGTTGCCCTATCAGGCAGTGTTTTGCCTTATTGTCAGGTTAGGGTATTGTTCTTTCAGGTGGCTTTTTGGCTGCAGGGAGTCTCAATTTCTGTTTTTTGTTCAGCCTGTTAGCAGTTGTTGCGGTTTACCCACCACTCAGGTGTACTGGCCATCCCAACAGTATATGACTTTGTCTCAATGGACAGGAAAGAATTACTGTAGGGTTTTTGTACTCACTTTAAAATCCTTTTTTTCCGAGATCATTGATGTACACAGGTCCCTACCCCTCAGTGTTTATGATCATACTGTTGGTACTGCTTATATTTTTACTAGCTCAAAAGCACTAAGATAGCCAGAAAATAATTACTGCCAATATTGATTGATTGCTAAACAGGTGCAGTAGATCACTAGTAGCATGTAGTAGTGGTCAACTACCCATAACTGGAACCTGTATTCATACGAAATTAAGCACTAGTATATGCTACTTATGTAACTTACATCATGAAAGTAATTTGCTCCAGATGTTTAGGGTTATAGCACTACTCATAACAATTACTGGCTATCCTAGCATGACTAAGTTACTCTAAATCTCCCATGTAACTGTAAGCTTCGGGCATTGTCAGTGACAATTTGTAAACCTAGGATCCCATCTGCAGCTAAGCGGTTCAGTGTTTATTTTTTCGTTACATGGCAAAGAATTCTGTGGACTTGGGGGCATAGCCTGCAGCTGTTGGCCGATTTATTGCCCAAGCATCATTCATAACTAAAATATTTAACGTGGTTGTAACCTTTAAATAGTAATATATAATGTCCAAAATAATCATCTGCTCTAGATGAAAATCAAACCTGAAAAGTTTATACCAAATATACATGCACAAGCTCTGACAGTCACGTTGTGTTATTTTGCAGCATTTTATTGGAAATAAAATACTGCAAACATTTTGGGTTTAAAATTTGTTTCTATTTTAATTGAGAAAATAAAAAACCTTCTTCCAGCTGTTAATTAAGCTACTGAGAAGAGTTAGATTGTGGAAACAAACTAAATTATAGATCTTGAAAGATAGCAGACAGTAAGGTTCATTAAATCTCACAAACTAGAAGGCTCCAGCTTACAAATACAATTCTGTAATGAATCGCCATGGAATTGCAGCTTCTCATTTCAAAGCACAACTCCCCCGAGGAGAAACTTGTTTTTAATAAAAAATAAATAAATAAATCAAATAAAGCTTTATCTAGCAGAACCTCATTGCTCATCTTTTGACACCAAAGCGTACACTAAATGTGTTTTCGCAAGGCCTTCCAGGAGTATACTACTTACATTCACACCAAACTAAGTCCTGGCATGATGTCATGCTTATGAAAATATTCCAAACAGCATTGTCTACTGCGATTTAAACAGCTTCTTTAAAACAGTGTAACAAACTAGATAATCATCCTAATGATGCAAAGGGCTCAGGGAATTTTAGTGGTAGGTCAAAGTTAGAATATGTGTATACCCAAAAACTAAAATCTCATGTAAGCTTTAACATGCTAATAATGTAATTTCAAAAGTAATTTTCAGTACTTAAAATATGCACCTTTCTCCAAAATACCTGGCGATCCTTCCATAAAGGTCCTTGTTCAGGCACTACATTTTACAGCATGACATTTGGTTCCTCTTTCCCGATTCAGCTAATGCGTTGTTATGCTACAACACGTGCTTCCAACAGAAACCACAAGGCAGCGTATGACCGTCAGGAATCTCTAGCTGATAAATGAAAATATACAACAATCACTGAAGTACAGGTAGGGAAGTGGGTGCAGGAGATCATCAGCACCAAGATGCAACAAAGGATGAAGCTAAATCATTTTATTTAAATAAACACTGTGCTTTAGTTGCTCCTCCACCCTGTGGAGGAGCAATAGAGCCAGCCTTGGACAGCAACATTTTCAATCTGTGGAGAGGATAGTGTTAGGAAATTTAGATGAACTTCTAACAAATTAAAGCAGAACCCCAGGCACATCTTTACAGCAAGTGTTTTTCTCCTTTTTAGGATAAGGGTTTTACATGAATAAAAGGCAATAATTGTAAGCTCTCCTGCCAATGGTTAATCTTAACCCTTTAGGTGCTACTTTTGATGGACAGCTGGATCGTAACGTGGAACTAAATCCATCAATTTTACCTGTTTACCAAAACAGTTACAGCCAAGGCATGCCATGAATGCACAGTGGCTTTATGCTCTCAACTCAGCTGTCAAGCCATCAAATGGCTGGTGCCATAACTGATCAGTTGTGCAGCACCATTGCAACTGCTGATCAAGCAGAGGTTAGAATAGCAGTTTCATTGGCTGTAAAGAAAAGGAGGGTGTAGAGAAGAGGGGAGAGTGGGAACAAGGGAATAGTAGCTGAAGCTAAACCCAACATAGTCCCCTCAAAACCAATTGAGTGGGCAATCTCGGTACTCATAAAATACAATAAACATAAATGTAAAAGATTTATTGAAATATAAAAATGTAAAACAAAACAATTGTACAAATCCATGATTGGTCAAGGTCGACTAGTTTCGCGGGGATGCCGCTTCGTCTGGACAGCCAATCTATACAATGAATAGTACAGTAAAAAACATGTAATAAACATCAGCAAGAAAAGTACAAATCAACATAATAAATAATATAGGCTTACCCAATTGGTCAATTGTAAGTGCACGGAACCGAACGGTTCAGGGGGGTTCCCCCCGCGGCGAACAGGGGGATAATAAATCGTGGAATTCTAGATGTAAAGAAGAATGTATATGTATAGTCATGCCAATAAGGCTATACATGTAAGACCCCAGAGCATCATATCCTGGCAAGGTAGGGAAGGGGGGAGGGGGAAAAGGAGGAAACAAGGGAGGAGAGTGAGGAGGAGGGGGGGGGGAGAGAAAGAATTAGAGGGAAGGAGAGGAAAAAGAAAGGGGAAAGGGGGATAATGGGTGAGAAGAAGGACAAAGACGCAGGGAAGGGTAAGGAAGTAACACTAAAATGGAAGGGGGGGGAAGGAAAGGGGGGGGGACAGGGAAAAAAAGGGGGTGGGAAAGGGGGTACAGGGAAGAGACGGGAAGGGGAGAGGAAAGGGGGGGGAAAGAAGGGGAAAAAAGGAAGGGGAGGGGAAGGAGGAAAAAAAGGGGGGTATGAGAGGGGGGGGGGGGGAGGAAAGAAAGGTGGATTGGGAAGGGGGGGGGGAAGAAGGAGGGAAGAAAAGGGTGAAAAGGAGGGTGTAGTTCTGCTTTAAAATAGGTTGAAAGAAACAAGTCAATGGCCTGATCACCAGGTGAAAATAAAGGGGGGGAAAATGCACCCACCACCACATTTAATCACTGGTAGGCTGCAGTGTGTTAAATGTTTTGCTTTTGGTTTTAGATACACCTTGAGAGCTATTAAAAAAAAACATATATATATATATATATAAGTGTATTTATTACTGTATATGCAGCTTGACTGTATTACAGTAAAATACAGAGTTTAATTAAATTGGCAAAAAAAGCATGATCGGACTTGTATTATGGCACACAGCAGCTATTGGTCATAAATCTGTTCCAGCACTTAAACAGTGAAACAGATGTTGACGGGACTGTTGTAACTTACCCAGACCATTAACAAGACTTTTTCATTGATTCTCTTCTGCATTAAAGTTCCCTTTGTAGTTAGAGCGTGGGCTGAACTCATCACAACACACTTCCAATTTTTGAGCAGAAAGTTATCTTGAGTTCACAATCCGTTTCTGGTGATGTTATCAGAAAATACACAAACCCACACCATCACTTTCTTCCTTTCCCACAAGAGCTTCATTTGGATTCTTGTAGAGTGTACATGGTATAAATATTACAGCTCTGCATGGAAAAATAGGTTTTACGAGCCCTAAACATTTACAGCATAATCACTTAAATAGAACTAAAGCCCATTGTTTTGGAAAGGAAATCACGCCAGCATAGATGTAATAATTTCCATAAAGGTAGATGGCAATGCAAATGCGATTTACAGACAATAATAAAAGGGCACCTGTCAGGACCCTTGAGTCTCTTAACCCCCGGACCATATTGCTGGTCAAAGACCAGAGCACTTTTTGCGATTCGGGACTGCGCCGCTTTAACTGACAATTGCGCGGTCGTGCGACGTGGCTCCCAAACAAAATTGGCGTCCTTTTTTTCCCACAAATAGAGCTTTCTTTTGGTGGTATTTTATCACCTCTGCGTTTTGTTTTTTTTGCGCTATAAACAAAAATAGAGCGACAATTTTGAAAAAAAATAATATTTTTTACTTTTTGCTGTAATAAATATCCCCCAAAAATATATAAAAAAACATTTTTTTCCCTCAGTTTAGGCCGATACGTATTCTTCTACCTATTTTTCGTAAAAAAAAATCGCAATAAGCGTTTATTGATTGGTTTGCGCAAAAGTTATAGCAGTTACAAAATAGGGGGTATTTTTATGGCATTTTTATTAATATATTTTTTTTACTAGTAATGGCGGCGATCAGCAATTTTTTTCGGTACTGCGACATTATGGCGGACACTTCGGACACTTTTGACACATTTTTGGGACCATTGGCATTTTTATAGCGATCAGTGCTATAAAAATGCATTGGATTACTATAAAAATGCCACTGGCAGTGAAGGGGTTAACACTAGGGGGCGGGGAAGGGGTTAAGTATGCCTGGGTGTGTTCTTACTGTGGGGGGGGGAGTGGCCTCACTAGGGGAAACACTGATCCTCTGTTCATACATTGTATGAACAGAAGATCAGCATTTCCCCTGCTAACAGGACCGAGAGCTGTGTGTTTACACACACAGCTCCCGGTTCCCGCTCTGTAACGAGCAATCGCGGGTGCCCGGCGGCGATCGAGCCCGCCGGGCACACGCACGGGAGCCGGGGGCGCGCGGGCGGCGCGCACGCGCCCCTAGTGGCCGCTCGAGGAGCGGACGTATAGCTACGGGCTCTCGCCCAGAAGAGCCGACCTGCCGCCGTATAATGGCGGTGGCTGGTCGGCTAGTAGTTAAAACAACTGTCCAAGTTCTGCTGCAGATGGGACGAAGTTACATCATGCTAAATTCCTCAAAACTGGCACCCCTTTCAGAGTTAGAAAGTGGTTGCCTCCAGCCCTGGATGGGAGCCTTTCCAGTAACAGAATAGCTGCCATGCAGACAGGTTTAATAGAAGACTTGTTCACTGCTGCCATTTTATTGAAGGGCATGTGCCTCATTAAACCCAAGCTTCACAGGAAGATTTAATCTGGCCATAGATGGATCAAAATTCAGCTGGTTCGGCAGGGACTGGACAAATTTTAATCCATCTATAGTCAGTCCTGTTCTACTGGATTGCCTGCTCAAACGGATGTGCTGGAAAACTTTAGTTTAATCAGTGTTGATCAGTATATTCTGAAAGCAGGAGTTCAAAGTAGTCCTCCATTGTCAGAATACAATGACACAGCCAAAACTACATTGAATGTGTGGATGGGTTAATTTGTTTATTTTGTTCAACCCACTGGCTGAACGAAAAAAAAAAAAAAACAACAGCCATTTATAGCCAGCTTTAGTCACATTGTAGTGCAATCAAAATGCATCAACAGTTATGGTGTGTCTAAAAGCTAACATACCCATGGAAATATATAAAGCGGGGAGAAAAAAGTATTGAACATAGCGCCATTTTTCTAGGTAAATATATTTCTAAAGATGCTATTGACGTGAAATTGTCACCACATGTCGGTAACAACCCATGCTATCCACACATACAAAACAAAACAAATAAGCTCAGAAATAAGGTTATGTGTAATAAAATGGAATGACACAGGGAAAACGTATTAAACACGCCAACTGAACATTTTATAATTCATACACTTTGTTGGTAATGACAGCTTCGGGACACCTCCTGTATGTATAGAAGAATGGGCCATAATTGCACCTCAGCAATGCATGTGACTATCCACCGACTTTAAATTCTTCACGGGCTGGCAGCCAAAGCCAGAGAAAACTGGTAATGGAAAACCGTCCCTAAAATCCTCAGTTAAGAGACTGGCACTCCCCTTGATAATGTACAGGTTTTACTGCATCAAATAACTTTTTTCATGGTTCTACACTGTTGCTGCTAGGAAAAGTCTGTCTTTTCAGGATTGCATTGGGATGTGCTGGCCTGCAAAGAGATGGGAGTGCTCTGGGTTTTATTTTGAAAAGGGATAGAACAGCCATTTGTTGAAATACTTGGCTTTGGGGGCACAAAGTCCATTTCTGGGGGAATTTTCTCTACTTCTAAGGCCCCATACACACGATAGAATCCATCCGCTGAAAAATCCCAGCGAATGGGTTTCAGTGGATAGATCCTATGGTGTGTACACTCCAGCGGATCTTTTTCCGCGGATATTTATCCCCTGGGATGGATTCCAGCAGATAAATATTTGCTGACATGCTAAACAAATCTATCCGCTGGAATCCATCCCAACGGATGGATCCGCTGGTCTGTATAGACTCACCGGATCCATCCGTCCGAAGGGATCCCCCGCATGCGTCGTAATGATTCGACGCATGCGTGGAATTCCTTATATGACAGCGTCGCGCACGTCGCCGCGTCATAATCGCGGCGACGGCGCGACACGTCATCGCCAGAGGATTTCGGCGCGGATTTCAATGCGATGGTGAGTACACTCCATCGCATGGAAATCCTCGAGAGGATTTATCCGCGGAAACGGTCCGCTGGACCGTATCCGCGGATAAATCCTCTCGTGTGTATGGGGCCTAACAGTTTGCTCAGTTTGGAGAAGGATCCAGGTTCTTGGACGAACAAGTTGGTGCTGTCTTTATCCTTCAGACATTTCTGCTCCCCGGGACTCAGGCAGTTTGGCTTCTCATCAAGACCAACAAGCTTCTCTTCTTTTATCTCAACATTTTCAGCCTGTCGATGTCTTTCTCTTTCTTTTGCCATTTCCTCTGGTCCTACATAACAATAAATACAGCAATTTACACATAATAAATAATTTTTTGAGTATTTAAAGATGAACTCTAGGCATGGTATATAATAATTCTCCTCAAGTCTGCTATTGCTAATATCTGCTAGGGAACCAAGCAAATAGTATTATTACAGTTTATATGTTTCTGACGTCAAGGAATTGAAAACAAGACTTGTTTTACATGACTTACCTTCACCGCTCTCCATTCCTTCCACAAATATGCCGCCACACTGTGGAAGAATCCAGTACCGCCTCCGATACTGATTCTGCCCAAACATCATGGACCGCAAGGAATGGGAGGATTCTAACAGCTTCTTCCTGTATTGGTTGTGTTGCTGTGGAAAGAATATCTTTAATAGTATAGACATCTACAGCAACGGTACATTCAATGGCTTTCGGCAAAATGTTAATACACATAATGTTGTATATAAAATAACAAGAAAATGGACAAATTACCTTCGCTAGCTCTTCGATCGGCTTCTCCAATTCCTCCACTGTAGCAGTCTGGTCTTCATCATCCTATGGGCAAGATAAGCAATATGTACATTTTATGGGCTTTTAACTTCACAGAAAACATTTTTAAATAGAATAAAGGTTAATGGGACCCCAAGGCCCAAAAAGACCCTTCTATCTAAAATTGATCTTCAGGATGATGGTACTATAATTCTATGCTTATTCTTTATACTAAGAGGCTTTCATAAAAATTCACAGAAAACATGGGGGAAAAAAACGAAACCCTAGGAAAAAAAAAAAAATTGGCAGACTCGATGGACTACTCAGTCTTTTTCTGCTGACACTTTTCTATGTTCTATGTAGTCAGCAGAGTGATGGAGGCCTCATGTTTTGTGCAAGGATTTGAGGCAAGCCCTCAATGTTCGTACCCTCATGCTTCCAACACTGTTCCTGTAACTGAGCATTGATTAGTGTATTCCAAGGTTTACTGTCAACTACACCAATATGTCTGTTTCAAAATCTACTACGTCACAGGAGAATGCAAGGAACATCTGTATCTTAAAATAATAACTTTGGTACACATTTGCTTCCTTTGTGTGAGATACCTGGTGATTCTGCCAGTTCCCCTGCTCTCCTTTTTCAAACTGACCACACTAGGTAAGAAAAGCATATCCATATCAGCATGGTCAGTTTTATAGCTGTGCTGGGAGAACAGCCTGCCTGTCCTCCAATAGTCAAGTCTTGTGTTGACTTGTCACCCTGCACAACCTTTCACTGGGACAGTGTACTGTTGTTTCTCCACCCTGACCTCTCTAAACCCCTTATGCAGATGACAGCAGAGATTATGCAATCACTTCTTAAAAAAAAAAGCGAAAATTACGTGAATTGTATTTATAAAGTTTTGCTTTTTAACCACTTAACCACTTGGGATCCGCCTGCCGTCAATTGGCGGCTACAGCGCGGATCCCAAAAGCCAATTGCTCGGTCGTGCGACGTGGCTCCTAAACAAAATTAGCGTCCTTTTTTTCCCACAAATAGAGCTTTCTTTTGGTGGTATTTGATCACCTCTGCGGTTTTTATTTTTTGCGCTATAAACAAAAATAGAGCGACAATTTTGAAAAAAAATTCAATATTTTTTCCTTTTTGCTATAATAAATATCCCCCAAAAATATATAAAAAAAAAACTTTTTTTTTCCCTCAGTTTAGGTCGATACGTATTCTTCTACCTATTTTTGGTAAAAAATAAGCGTTTATCGATTGGTTTGCGCAAAATTTATAGTGTTTACAAAATAGGGGATAGTTTTATTGCATTTTTATTAATAATTTTTTTTACTACTAATGGCGGCGATTTTTTTCGTGACCACGACATTATGGTGGACACATCGGACAATTTTGAATTTTTTTTGGGACAATTGTAATTTTCACAGCAAAAAAATGCTATAAAAATACATTGTTTACCGTGAAAATGACAATTGCAGTTTAGGAGTTAACCACTAGGGGGCACTGAAGGGGTTAAGTGTGACCTCATATGTGTTTCTAACTATAGGGGGGCGGGGCTGGACGTGTGACGTCATTGATCGTGCTTCCCTATATCAGGGAACACACGATCAATGACAGCGCCACAGTGAAGAACGGGGAAGCTGTGTTTACACACGTTACGTGAATAATTAATGCGCAGAAAATTAACTCTGTTGGTGTGAACCTTAAACAACAGTACAATGGTATTGCAGTGAAAATGAAACAAAACCATAAACAACAGTCCCAATAGTGATTAGGTAAGTGCAAAAACCACTACACTCCCTATGTAGGGAAAAAAGGCTGATTGTAATGACTTGAGTGGGATGCGCCTCCCTGTTTTCAGTTAGCTGTCTCACTGGCAGGTATAAGATCATCCACGCTGACACAGCTCATGCAAAGCAAGCAGAAAAACCTTATTGCGCAATACAGTAACCACCATTGGCAAATATATGACAGGCTTCTGATATGGGCACACTTACGAATCACCCGGACACAACAGGCAAAAACAAGCTGCTCAGGATGGATGTTCTCTTCATTCGGATGTGCAATCCGTCATTCCCGTTCGTAGCTCCTCCACCACGCGTTACGTCACTGAACACGTGACTTAGTCATGGGTAACTGCAGGTCACATCTCAGCTGACGTTATTTATAGCCAGTGAGATGACCAGACCAACGGGGAATGCAGCACAAGAAGTTGAACACCTTACATCATTGCTGGCTATTGAGAATGTTTATAAATGGCATATACAAAGAACCACATTAAACAATAATTTTTAATACAATAAGATAAAAATCAATAGAACTTAAATACAAACGTATAAACCGGACACTTTTAAGGATATGCAAACAGCATAGCAGCCCCCAGTGGCCAAAGTTTATATAACGGGACAAGCCACTACTAGAACCAAAATAAATTCTTCATAGATATAAATATGACTTATTATGATCTGCATCCTAAAAATAGCAACTACTTGCAATATTATGATATTATGTCCTTAAAATTTTTAAAAATTAATCAGAATCAATATAAATACAATATCTATATTACAAAATAAATGTATACTAGAAATATGTACTAATAGATTAATTGGTTAAAACTGAGAAAAAAAACCCTGATTAATAATCTGAGATGAAGCAATTAAGATCAAATTCAATGTTCAAGCCATTAGGCGATAAAGATCTCATTTCGTGTATCCATCTCGATTCGTTTTTACTCAATTCCCTCACCTTATGGCTACACCTCCAATGAGGTGTATATTTGGCAATAGCCCAAAACTTTAATTCATTGGGGTTCTTTTGGTGACATAGAGCGAAATGTCGCGATACATTATGTTTGGGGAAGCCTTTTTCGATATTTTGTACGTTTCCATCGGTCTCTTCGTTACGTCCAATATATTGAAAGGAACATGAACACTGAAGGGCATAAACTACTCCTTCGGTTCTACAGGTAATTAGGTCTTTAATTTCGTATTCCTTATGTATAACATTGGAGACAAATTTTGAAAATTTTTGTCCTCCAAAGTTTGTTTTCCTGCAAGCTAAACAACGCCTGCATAGAAAAAAGCCTTTTCCCTGATAAAAAGTTAACGTATTGGATTTAGTTGGAGGATCTGGTATATTCCTTGCCACCAGGTCCCTTAAGGTTTACACACAGCTCTCCTCATTCTTCAGCTCCGGGGACCGATCGCGGGACTCCAGCGGCGATCGGGTCCCGTGGTCACGGAGCTTCGGAATGGGTCGCGGGTCCGCGCCCGCGACCCACGGCTGGGCACTTGAAGAGGACATACAGGTACGTGCTTGTGCCCAGCCGTGCCATTCTGCCGACGTATATGTGCAGGAGGCGGTCCTTAAGTGGTTAAATATGTTTATATATTTACCCAAATGTTTTGCCTATCATTTTTATTTTAAACTGAATGGATTGTTTTTAGGGCTGTGGAAATTAAAGATTAATTCCTCGATTAATCGTAATTTTTTTTGTTTCAATATGTTTAATAAAAGTTTTATAATTACCATATGACAAATAGGTACAAATAAAGATGTACAAACGGCTTATATGGATAAAAGCAGCAGAAAATACACAATATCAGGGTTAAAAATCTGATAACAGACAAGCAAAATGTTTCTTCAACAGTCGGTAATATACAAGATGGTAATCTTTACGTGCTATACAAATCTCTACAAATGCGTCACCATTCAGGAGACTCGTTTACATATCCAACCAACTAAGTGACTTTGATTACATTTTATGTCAATTCAATCTAAATTCAAGGCACTTTAAATATCATCTAATAAACACCTTTTGTGTTATCACTTACAAAAATGGACAACTAAGAATACAGTCTTAAAGGCCCACAATCACCCCCAACATATCAGATATTACCAAATTTAGGGATGATATCGGGTCAGTGTGAGAAGAACATAGGCATCTCAATCTTATAAATCGAGCAAAACAAAATCGATCACAATTCTTTTGATCAGTATTAGTGGTTCAACAGATCGTAAATGATCCGTGATCCAAACGGGTCACCATATGCGGATCGGCACACTATGTGATCCACAGAGTTCCGCTGCTGCCTCGGCCATAGGAAAGGCCGCGGCTTCTACCTAGCTCCCGGAGTGGCGGCCATCTTGGTCCACCCGGCTGCAGCCTAGGTGAGCCTAGAGCGGCGCGCTGACATCATTACCCGGCCTCAACTGCTCATGTTTGCCCGGCTTCTCTGGTAAGACTAAGCAAGCACTAATCTTCCTATACAGTGGGGGAGATGTAGACCATATTACAGTGGGGGAGATGTCTGTGAATATTACAGTGGAGGAGATGTCTGTGCAGGGCTGGACTGGGACAAAGATTTGGCCCTGGACTTCATCCAGACTGGCCCACTTTGACAGGTCTCTCCCATGGCGGCCGGACAACTACCACCCCACCCCCCCAGCCACCCAAGCCCCCTTTCCCCCTTCACTAGCCGTTCTACTTTATTAGAGTAGAACGGCTAGCACTGGTACTCTTATAGGCAATACCAGTGGGGAAGTTAGACATTATTTCACCCGGGGCAAAGAATCAGTTCGGTGCTCCCCCTTATAGGACAAGATTAGGCAGAAGTGAGAAACTCCCAGGCCATAGCTGTTGAGTTAGCAGTCTGTCCCCTCCCCCATGCTCCTCTGCTATCCCCCCTGCTCCTTTGTTCCCCCCAGATGAGCGCTGCGGGGAGGGAGAGACAGAGGAGCGGAGGGGGGGGGTGGCGGTCCGCTGTCACTGAAGCCGGCCCACTGAGCCATCGGCCCGCCGGGAAACGGGAAACTCCCTTTAGTCCCAATGGCCAGTCCATCCCTGTGTCTGAATATTACAGTGGGGGAGATGTCTGTGGATATTACAGTGGGGGAGATGTCTGTGGATATTACAGTGGGGGAGATGTCTGTGAATATTACAGTGGGGGAGATGTCTGTTAATATTACAGTGGGGGAGATGTCTGTGAAGATGTCTGTGGATTTTACAGTGGGGGAGATGTCTGTGGATATTACAGTGGGGACTATATATATATGGTGGTGATCCGAAAAATGTATGTGTGTTAGAATTAATCAAAATTAGTCGAATAATCGTTTTAAAAAAATCGATTAATCGAACACGAAAATTTTAATCAGTAACAGCCCTAAATTTGTTTTACAAAGTAAGGGTTCATAAATACTTTAAAGACAGGGATACAAAATGTAGGTTTTTATTTACAGCTATCTACCCCAGAACGTAATTGTCCATCATACCTACTCCTAGAAAAAAAAAAATACTGTATTTATCGGGGTATTGCGCGCTCCGGCGTATAGCGCGTCCATCGACGGCCTCGTCGGGTCCGTCTGCGGCTTCAGGTGTCCTCTTTGTCGGGTCCGGCGTCCTTCTGCAGCGACCTCCCCGCTCGTTTCCCGCTTTCCAACGCCGAGTTTGAATACTGCGCCGGCATATACCGAGCGCAGTACACTCGTGTATAGTCGGGCAGGCTCGGCTACTCTCGCACTCACGTCCTGTACGTCCAGGACGTGAGCGCGAGAGGAGCGGAGACTGCCTGACTATACACGAGTGTACTGCGCTCGGTATATGCCGGCGCAGTATTCAAACTCGGCGCGGGAAAGCGGGTATCGGCGTATATCGTGCACCCACGATTTTGCCCTGGTTTTTTTTAGGGCAAAAAAGTGTGCGGTATACGCCGATAAATACGGTAATAGCACTTCTGTAGAAAAGTCCAAAATGCACATTAAAGGTAGAGGCTGTACAGTAGGCTGTAAAGTATTATAAAAATAGGATGTGAGCAGACAATAAAAATGTCAACTGAACAGATCAATGCAGCATAATACTAAATTAGGTAAAAAAAACAGTAAAGAGTGCCAAGCAGCAAAACTATAGAAAATACAATAAAAGAAATAGAACAGCAAATGAAACCAACATTATTGAGAAATCTATGATGCTACCCTACAAAACAGAAATAGAAAAAATACTGCGCATACTCTAAAAATAAAATAAAGTGAAAGCTGCGACTCAAAAATGTTATACAACATAAACAGCAACAAACATAAAATGGGGAGTCGCGCTATAGTGGTTGATATTAGAATAAGTGGAAACACACATAAACAGACCACTAATCAATTGCAATAGCTGTGATCAACAAAATAAATTAAATGAGTAATACAGTTGTGGGAGACCACAATGATATAGGGAAAGAGTCAAACAGAATCGAGTGTTGACATTAAGTATTGTCCCCAGTGAGGAATTGATCCACAAACAGTCCGGAAATAGTGATGACAGAACACCTCCACCACAATAACACACTGACTCTTACCAGAGGGAATAGATCTCTAAATTATAAGAGATCAAACCAGTGCTGTGGAGTCGGAGGAGAATTTGGGTACCTGGAGTCGGAGTCGGCAAACAATGCACCGACTCCAACTCCGACTCCTACTAAATTTAGATTGGAATTAAAAAAAAGCAAGTTTAAATGTCCCAATTCACAAAAAGTTATAACTAATGACTTCTCTACTGTAACAATAAAGACCAATGCATGCAGTGCCTCACGTAACCGCAAAACTAACACGTTAAGTGACCGTGAAGAAGCATGCTTTTCATGTGCTTCACTATATGGCACGCAACGCACAATTAGGAGCGGCAATACTTATACTTTCCATAGTGTTGTGTTCTGCTGTTATAGGGAACGCAGCGCCCATGGGTAACCTAGCCTCTCACTGATAAGGGATTAAGTAAATAAATGTTTTTTGCAGGACTAGAGACACTTGTATAAGTGAAGGGAATGGAGGGTCAATAGTTCAAGACTGAAGCTGTAAACCATTGGAAAAATTGCTGTCATTCAGCTAAGGCTATAAAAACTTGTAAACTCCAATTGTTAGCTTAAACTTTAAACATGACTATAGGATTCTACTAGGGAAAATACATTCGCCTATTAATAACGGGGAGTCGGAGTCGGAAGTACAAAAAACGGAGGAGTCGGAACATTTATCTACCGACTCCACAGCCCTGGATCAAACAGAGCATAAACCGATGGGATCCTCAGGATGATGACGCCAACCCAAGCAGCATAAACTGATGTGTTTCCTCAAACAATGCCCCGGTGGAAGGTGTATGCAGAGAGAAAGGGAACTCGCATAGCGTAAAATCTTAGGGTAATTTATTAAAATAAACAGATGTACACTTACATCAATGTAGAAATCAAGGAGCGTTTTAAAAATCAAGCCGGCCAGCTACCAGAACGTGCAGCCCGTATCTTCCAGGTCCGATCACGTGATGCGGTGACGTCAGAACGTTGCCTCCCAACATTTCGTCTCGATGGGGACGTGGTCACGGGATACAGGCGGCGTTCTGAGTCACCGCATTTATACACAGAATAGATGTATACAGCCTCGATGTGAGTCCCAGAGAGCCGCAACAGCGCCATCTTTAGTGTTGGAAAAAGGACCCAACTAGAGCTATTAACAACTAGAAAGAAAACAACAATAACAAAGCAAACAGGAAAAGGAAGAGCAGATGACTCCGCACAATCCATTCCCTGATGCCTGAATGAAAAAATTATAAAAATAAAATCACAACAATTATGTAGCCTCAACAGCCCATCATAAAAAATCATTTAAAGAATGGGGATCTAATAAATAAACGAATCGAATTAGACTGTTAGTCGGGATACTAATATGGCATATCAGAAAAACCCTCGATATTAGTCATTGAGAAGGATATTCAAAAAAGGATCTTATGAATAAATGAAAAATAAAAAATAAGGGAACAACAAAAAACGATTAAACGGCTGAATGGGACTCACATCCAGTTCACAGATTAAAACCAGATAGTCAACAAATGCATAAAATTCTCCTATGTCTGTGGGTGACAACGGAAGACCCAATTACGGGAAAATTTATGAATGCAGTACCAATTTAAATAAAAACACATATATAAAAAATATATATAATCCAAACTATGAGTTGTCAATAAAGCAATTTACATCAACGTCTCTGTTCAAACCAAATGGTGTGTAGCATTTGAGTTTATGTATCCATAACATTTCTGATCTAGATATACTATGCACCAAATCACTCCCTCTCCAATGCGCACTGAACTTATCAATGCCCAGGAAGATGGTGTTATTGGGATCTTTGTCATGTGCGGTCAGATAATGCCTTGACACTGAGTGTTTGGGGTAACCGCTTCGGATGTTACTGATGTGTTCATTTAGGCGAACCTGCAGAGGGTGTTTGGTCCTGCCCACATATTGCAGGCCGCAAGGGCACTGGAGCATATAAACCACCCCAATGGTGGAACATGTGATGAATGGCTTAATAGGGTAACTCCTAGAGTAAATAAGCACTAATCTTGTGCAAAACGTCGGCTGTTCCCCTGTTTCTGTTGTTGTGATCTGGTGATGTATTTGCTGTTCATTTAATAAAAGTCAACCTGTACGGTTTTTGGAGTGCGGCCATCCATCCTTCATCTACCTTTTATGCTTGCCTAGTGCACCGCCAGCACCCTTGGAATCCTGTATCAACGTGTGACCGTATAGTAGACCCACCTGGAGCTGTGACTTTCTTTCTTCTGTCCTGGAGGCAACTTTAAGTTGCGTTGTCAGTTGCTCCAAGTTGCGATGAAGTCGCGCTGAAGACGCCTTGCAAAGTCTCACTGTAAGTCGGGTTGCCCCTGTGTGAACCGGCACTTAGTATAATATGTTTGTTTTTTGTTTTGTTTATAAATAAAAATAACAACGTTTTACAAATCACTTTAAAGGGACCCCACCCCTAAAGACTGGACAGAATAATATTTGGCAGACATTCCCCCCCCCCCCCTTTAACGACAGCAACAAGGGGACGGGCTGAATGGAGGAGCCATAGGAGTCTGTGCTGTCACTGAACATGTGTGTGAAGCCTCTGATGGATGCAGCATTATAAACTTCTCAGAATGAGGGAGCCGCTACTGATGTCAGTGAGGAGGGGTCCACTTCCCGACCAATCCAAAGCCTGAACACGGGGCAATGTCAGTCAACCAGAAACCCCACAGTACCAGGAGTTAAAACACAGGATGGGGGGGGGGGGGGCTCATCACTGACAGGTGGAGGGAAGAGAGGTAAAGCATTGGATGTACACACACAGGAAGGGGGGGGTAGAGCGCCCACACACTGGGTGGGGGGGGGGTACAGAAATGAGACACGTACACACACGTCCCAAATCTCTCGCGAGGTGCGGGAGCCTTCAGCATTTCGGGGTTGGCTCCCGGCCACCTGCAAGTGCTGCCCGATATCCTGAGTGCAGGGCCGGCACTACCACTAGGGGGGCGCTGTTTGGCTTCCGGTCAGGGCTGCTGACATGCAGCAGCTTCAAGCTGCATTTAGTACATTCTATGATGCTGTCATATTCCCTGGGCTGAGGGGGAGGCACGCAGTTCATCCATAGGTGCCCAGGAGAGACTTTATTTAATTTTTTTCGGGCAGACTTACCCAGGGGGGTCTGTCTGGGGGGGGAGAAAGGGGGGGCTGTCAGAGAGAGAGAGAGTGGGCTGTAAGAGAGAGAGGAGGGGCTGTCAGGGAGAGAGCGGGGGGTCTGTCCAGGGGGGGAGGGAGAGAGAGAGAGGGGCTGTCAGAAAAAGAGAGGGGGATTTGAGAGAGAGAGAGACACAGGGAGAGAGAGAGGGGGGTCAGGGAGAGAGAGAGAGGGGGGCTGTCAGAGAGATAGAGAGGGGTCAGGGAGAAAGGGGGCTGTCAGGGAGAGAGGGGGCTGTCAGGGGGAGAGAGAGGGGGCTGTCAGGGGGAGAGAGGGGGGACTGTCGGGGGAGAGAGAGAGGGGGGACTGTCAAAGGGGTAGTGGGGGCTGTCAGGGAGAGAGAGAGAAAGAGGGGGCTGTCAGGGAGAGAGGGGGGCTGTCAGAGAGAGGGGGTTGTCAGAGAGAGAGAGGGGGGTCAGGGAGAGAGAGGGGGGCTTTCAGAGAGAGAAAGGGGGTAAGGGAGAGTGAGAGAGGGGTCTGTCAGAGAGCGAGGGGGTCAGGGAGAGAGAGGGGGGTCAGGGAGAGAGAGAGGGCTGTCAAAGAGAGGGGGTCAGGGAGAGAGGGGGCTGTCAGAGAGAGAGGGGGGCTGTCAGAGAGAGAGAGGGGGGATGTCAGGGAGAGAGAGGGGGGGCTATCAGGGGGAGAGAGAGAAGGGAACAGAGTCTAGTAAATGAAAGGGCTCACTCACTTGGAATAGGCTCACTGGTTCATTCAGCAGTTTTCGTGTGGATGCTTGTTTTTAATCTTCCCGCCCACCTCCCCTTCACAGACAGAGTGCACAGGAGGGGCAGGACGCAGGAGAAGTCTGTAGCTTCTCCGGGCAGACATGGTGGATTGGACAGAGGACACAGGAGGGGCAGGACTTGGGAGAAGTATGGAGATCATGTGGCATCGTGATCTCAGAGTGGAGAGGGGAATTTCTGGACACAACAGAGCGGAGGGCGCCCTGCTGGGGGAACTGCATCATGGTTGCTGGACAAATGTCAGAGCGGAGAGCACAAAATGGGCGCGGCTCTGCTTGACACATGTTAGAGCTGCCTGCTAGATAGTTGCAAGCTCTGTACAGTGCGGGAGTAGAATAACCAGCGGTTGCCTAGTCCGCCTAGTGGTAGCGCCGGCCCTGATCATGGCATCCGGGACCCCACTAGAGAAGCAGACCAATTGCCCCAGGTGATCACACTAATGTCCCCCCCCCCAAGGCAACTTAGTGGAACCTTTTCCTGCACTGGGCTCCAGGTAGAGTTGCCACCTCATCCCTTTAAACCTGAACACATATGAATTACACAGGTTCTGCGGCTGATTAACTACTTCAGTCTGGGGCCATAGTAAAAAGACGGCCTCCAGGTGGCTCTATAAATCCGGGAGTCCGTCTCTTTACGGCCTCAGGTCCTCGGGGCGCACGTGCCACCGCGATGCCGGTGCGCACACCTGGTGGCCGCGATGTCTGCCAGGTGCCCGCGATCGGCAGTTTTAGAGCAGGGACGTGGAGCTCTGTGTGTAAACACAGAGCTCCAAGTCCTGTCAGGGAGAGGAGACTGATGCTGTGTCCCTTGTACATAGGGACACAGCATCGGTCACCTCCCCCAGTCAGTCCCCTCCCCCCACAGTAAGAATCACTCCCAGGATACACATTTAACCCCTTTCTCGCCCCCTAGTGTTAACCCCTTCCCTGCCAGTCACATTTATACAGTAATCAGTGCATTTTTATAGCACTGTTCGCTATATAAATGGTCCCAAAAATGTGTCAAAAGTGCCCTATGTGTCCACCATAATATCGCAGTCCTGACAAAATTTGCAGATCGCTGTATTACTAGTAAAAAAATGTCAGAATTCTTTACCCTATTTTGTAGACGCTATAACGTTTGCGCAAACCAATCACTATACGCTTATTGCGATTTTTTTATTATTATTTTTTTACCAAAAATATGTAGAATACATATCAGCCTAAACTGAGAAAACATTTTTTATTTTTTTTTTTTTAAATGGGATATTTATTATAGCAAAAAGTAAAAAATATTGTGTTTTCTTTTCAAAATTGTCGCTCTTTTTTTCTTTATAGCGCAAAAAATTTAAACCGCAGAGGTGATCAAATACCACTAAAAGAAAGCTCTATTTGTGGGAAAAAAAGGACTTAAATTTTGTTTGGGAGGCACGTCGCACGACCACGCAATTTTAATTTAAAGCGACGCAGTGCTGAAAGCTGAAATTTCGCCTGGGCAGGAAAGAGGTATATGTGCCCAGTAAGCAAGTGGTTAAGGTGGTCATTAACCACTTCCCGCCTGGCTTATAGCAGAATGACGGCCGGGCAATGGTTCAGTTATCCTGACTGGGCGTCATATGACATCCAGCAGGATAACAGCCGCTGCGCGCCCATGTGGGCATGCATCGAGGCGAACGGTGGTGCGGTGTGTCACTCTGACATACCGCTACACAGATCTCGGTAAAGAGCCTCCGAGATCCAATCACAGCTGATCACGATGTAAACAGGAAGAGCTGTTGATCGGCTTTTCCTCAGACGCGAGTAGAGGAGAGCCGATCGGCTGCTCTCCTGAGAGGGGGGTCTGTGCTGATTGTTTATCAGCACAGCCCCCCTTGGATGCCCGCCCAGGACCACCAGGGATGGCCACCCACACTGGACCACCAGGTATGCCACTCTAGACCACCAGGAATATGTCAAACGGTGCCCAGGCAGTTGTTAATCTGTGCTCATCCACAATGCCTGCCAGTGCCACCAGGGATGCCTATCAGTGCCCAGCAGTGCTGCCTATCGGTGCCACCCATGAGTGCAGCCTTTTAGTGCCCAGTGTCGCCCACCAGTGCCGCCCATAAGTGTCACCTATCAATGCCCATCAGTGCCACCTACCTGTGCCCATCAGTGAAGGAGAAAACATACTTATTTACAAAATGTTATAATAGAAACAAAAGAAAAACTTGTTTTTTCAAATTTTTCGGTCTTTTTTTATTTGTTTAGCAAAAAATAAAAAAACGCAAAGGTGATCAAATACCACCAAAAGAAAGCTATTTGTAGGTACAAAATGATAAAAATTCTGTTTGGGTACAGTGTAGCATGATCGCGCAATTGTCATTTAAACAGCGCTGAAAAGTGGCTTGGGCAGGAAGGGAGTGTAAGTGCCTGGTATCGGACCAGCTGTCATATAACTTGTACGTCGGCAGGTTGGCTCCCCTGGGCGAATCACCGTCATGATAAGTTGGACGCTTTAAGAGCTCTAGGGGGTACGATGCCTGTCGGCCAACCGCTCCTGACAGAGACAGAACGGAGATCTATCAATGTAAACAGACATATCTCCGTTCTATCAGGGGAGGAGAGACAGATCTGTTGCTTCTAAAGATTAGGAACAGCACTTTGTTCTAACTGTGGGGGGAGGGGACTGCCTGGAGGAGGAGACACACACTGAGGGAACACATTTAACCCCCTTGTTGCCCCAGTGGCATTTATAGAATAATCAGTGGCTATTTTTAGCTCTGATCGCTGTATAAATGTCACTGGTCCCAAAAAGTGTCCCATCTGTCCACCGCAATGTCACAGCCCTGCGAAAAATCACAGCTCACCATCATTACTAGTAAAAAAAAACATTTATAATAAAAATACCATAAATCCCTATTTTTTTTCCCCCCAAAAATATGTAGAAGAATATATATTGGCCTAAACTGATGAAGAAATGTGTTTTAAAAAAATATATAGATATTTATTATAGCAAAAAGTTAAAAATATTGTTTTTTTTTTCAAAATTGTCACCCTTTTTTTGTTTATAGCGCAAAAAATAAAAACCAGAGGTGATCAAATGCCACCAAAAGAAAGCTCTATTTGTGGGGGAAAAAAGGACATCCATTTAGTTTTGGTACAACGTCGTACGACCACGCAATTGTCAGTTAAAGCATTGCAGTGCCGTATCGCAAAAAATAGGATTTTTGTACTCACCGTAAAATCCATTTCTCTGAGTTCATGGACGGACACAGCAGCATTGACCTTAGTGTTATATACCTTCCTTTCAGGAGAGACTAGGCAGAAAAAACAGCACTTCTCTCAGTACAGCACCTCCCAGGGGGCGTGTCCCCCGGGTACATCCCACTCTCTGACTCATGCAGCTCCAGTTCGTAACAAGCAGTACAAACAAAAAGGAGGGGTGGGTGCTGTGTCCGTCCATGAACTCAGAGAAATGGATTTTACGGTGAGTACAAAAATCCTATTTTCTCTTCCGTTCATGGACGGACAAAGCAGCATTGACCTTAGGGACGTCCCCAAGCAGTGTCAAAAAATTTCGAGGGGTGGGAAAAACAACACAGCAAACCAAGCTTCACCCCAAACAAAACCGGAGTTTCTCAACAGAGGAACTCCAACCTTAAACTGCTACCTGAAAAACCTTGCGGCCAAAGGAGGCATCCGAAGATGCACTCACATCCACCTTGTAAAATTTTGAGAAGGTGTGGATTGACGACCAGGTCGCCGCCTTACACACCTGTAAAACAGACGCTTGATGGCGGAAAGCCCAAGAGGCACCAATCGCCCTGGTCGAATGCGCCGTAACCTGAAAGGGAGGCGCCCGCCCCTTTAGGGCATAGGCCTGAAGCACGAAGTGTCTGATCCACCTAGAAATGGTGGCCGACGAGACCGCCAGACCTTTCTTAGGACCATTCACCGACACAAACAGTGAGTCCGACTTCCAAAACGGAGCCGTAGCAGACAAGTACACCCGTAGGGCCCGAACCACGTCCAAGGAATGTAAAGTGGCCTCCTTCGGGTTTTTCGGTCGAGGACATAAAGATGGTAAAACAATGTCCTCATTAATGTGAAAAGCCGAAACAACCTTTGAAAGGAATGATGGCTGCGGCCGCAGCACCACCTTATCCATATGGATGACCAAATAGGGAGCCTTGCAGGACAAGGCCGCCAGTTCAGATACCTGTCTGGCCGAGGTAATTGCCACCAGGAGAACCACCTTCTGGGACAGAGTCAACAAGGGGATCTTCCGAATGTCCTCAAACGAGGCCTCTTGAAGCACTGAGAGGACTAATTTCAAGTCCCATGGAGGCAGTGGAGGACGCACAGGAGGGGCCACATGCCAAACCCCCTGCACAAACGTATGCACCAGGGAGTGCGCCGCCAAGGGTCGCTGAAAGTAAACTGCTAGAGCCAAAATCTGACTCTTAACCGTACTTAAGGCGAGAGTCTGATCCACTCCACGCTGTAGAAACAGCAGAATCCGGGACATCACGTATGCACGGGGGTGCCATTTCATCTCTTCACACAGAGATGTAGGCCTTCCATGTACGATGGTAAATCTTTCGTGAAGTAGACTTCCATGCTTGTAGCATGGTAGAGATCACCGAGCCCAACAGGCCTCGGTCCTTCAACACCTGGCTCTCAACAGTAACCCCGTTAAAGCCAGCAACTGTAAAGCAGGGTGAAAGATCGGACCCTGTGACAGAAGATCTTCTCTCAGGGGTAGACGCCAAGGGACGTCTGCCACCAGATGTACCAGGTCCGTGTACCAGGGATGGTGCGGCCAATCCGGGGCGATCAGGATTGTTGGTATCCCTTCGGCTTACACTCTGAGCAGCAGGCGAGGAAGAAGCTTCAGAGGAGGGAAGGCGTAGATTAGGCGATAGTGACCCCATGTCGCCACCAACGCGTCTGACGCGTCCGCCCACGGGTCCTTTGACCTGGCCACGAAACGTGGCACCTTCTGATTGAGACGGGACGCCAGGAGGTCCACGTCTGGAGTGCCCCATTTTCGGCACAGACTCTGAAACACCTCCGGGTGTAGTGACCATTCTCCTTGGTCTAGTGTTTGGTGACCTAGGTGGTCGGCTTGCCAGTTTAGCACCCCCGGAATGTATATGGCCAACAGAGCCGGAACGTACCTTTCGGCCCACCGGAGGATGTGCGCGACTTCCGTCGCTGCAGCTGAGCTCCGTGTGCCTCCCTGATGATTGACGTATGCCACAGCCGTGGCGTTGTCGGACTGGATCCTGACCGGTCGGTCCTGCAGACCCAGAGACCACTTGGAGAGACACAATTTGATCGCTCGGAGCTCCAGTACATTGATTGGCAGGCGGGACTCCTCCTGAGTCCAGTGCCTCTGGGCTGACTGGGTACCCCAGACACCCCCCAGCCGGAGAGGCTGGCATCCGTCGTGACCACTGTCCAATGGCACGGCAGAAAAGACTTCCCGGTCCGAAGTACCGGACACGTCAGCCACCACACTAGGGAGGACTTGACCAGTCGACTCACCCGAATCTGGTAATCCAGAGACGAAGGGAGCTTGTCCCAACGTGACAGAATCTCTTTCTGTAACACTCGGGTGTGGAATTGGCCATACGGAACTGCCTCGAAAGAGGCCACCATCAGACCCAGAACCCTCATGCAAAAGCGAAACGATGACCACCAACCGCTGCACCGCAGATTGTAGTGTCTGAAGTTTTTCCGTTGGGAGAAAAAACTCTCGCCTCCGAGGAATCCAGGACTAACCCCAGGTATTCCAGCCGCTGAGACGGTACCAATACTGACTTCTGGACATTCAGTAGCCAGCCGAATTCTCGGAGGGTCTGGCAGGTGATAGACACATCCTGTCACGTACCTTACCCGAGGCCGAAGTGCTGAGAGGGCTTCCCTAGCGACTAAGTGCAGAATGCCCCTGGCAGGAAAACCCAGGGGCGGAGTCAGGAGCCAAGCCGGTAGTCATACACAGGAAGCAGGAAGTGACTGGAACAGGTCAGAAGGCAAGCCGAGGTCACACACTGGAACAGACAGGAACGGGACAAAGGATAAGCTGAGAGACAAGCCGGGGGTCATGCACGGAGAAGTCTGGTCAGGCAAGCCGGGTCGTCAACAGGAACACAAGGAAACAGGAACAAGAACTCAGGATCACATCAAGGGCTGAAGATCATGCAGCAGTTGGTAACTGCTGCAGCAAGCTTTAAATAGGGCACCGACGCCAGGAGTCCCGCCGGCATTGCGTGCGTACTGGCGCACGTGCGTGCGCAGTAAAGAACACTGAATTCACAGAGTTACTGCCCGTGTGCGCGCATTCGCACTGTGCTCGTTGGTCTGTGCAGGACAGGTCTGCCAGTTCTTCCACGGTTGGTTCTCTGACAGTGCCCCCCCTCAGGGGCAGCCTCCGGATGCCCAAATGTACTTGCTTCTCTGGATACTTTCTGAAGAACTCAGACAACAGTTTAGGGGCATGAACATCTTTTGCAGGTTCCCAAGAGCTTTCTTCGAGAGAGTAACCCTTCCATTTTACTAGATATTGGATTTGTCTACCTCTCTTCCGACTATCCAAAATGGCTTCCACCTCAAATTCCGTGTCCTCACCCACTGTAACTTGAGGTGGAGGTGGGTCTTCTTTTCCAGAAAAGGAACCGGCAATGGCTGGTTTGAGAAGTGAGACGTGAAAGACTTGATGAATCTTGTAAGAGTTCGGTAGGGACAATTCGAAGGCCACAGGATTAATTTTTTTCTTAATTTCAAAAGGACCAATGAACCTAGGGCCCAGTTTCCAGGATGAGCAGGACAGTTTGAGGTTCAAAGTAGAAAGCCAAACCTTGTCTCCTACTTCCAGAGTCGGACTCTCCTTCTTCTTCCTGTCATAGTATTTTTTATAGTCCTCCTGGGATTTTTGCATAGTTTCCTGAAGAACCTGTAAATTTTCTTGGAGAAAGGTTAATCTGTCTTGTACGGCAGGCACCGTTGCTTCAAGAACAGTATTGGGCAAGAAGGACGGATGAAATCCGTAATTTGCCCAAAACGGAGACTGATTAGTGGTGGAGTGTACCGAATTATTGTATGCAAATTCGGCACATGGAAGTAGGGCTACCCAATTGTCTTGAGAGGGGGTGGAAAAGCAGTGGAGATATTGCTCCAGCGTTTGATTGGTTCTCTCCTTTTGGCCATTACTTTGTGGGTGATAAGCGGATGACAAGCAGATTTCAATGTTCAAGGCTTTACAGAGAGCTTTCCAAAATCTTGAAGTAAATTGCACCCCTCTGTCGGATACAATACTACTGTGTAGGCCATGCAATCTCACAATCTCCTTGATAAATGTATGTGCAGTTTCAATGGCCGAGGGGGTACCTAATAAAAGGCAAAAAATGGGCCATCTTCGTTAGCCGGTCGACCACCACCACCAGGATCGTGGTAAACTCTTCAGAGGGGGGTAATTCCACTATGAAATCCATAGATAATCGCTTTCCATGGATGGTCAGGAACAGGTAATGGTCTTAACAGACCCCAGGCTTGTGTGCGGCTTCCTTTACTTCTGGCACAGACTGTACAGGAACTTACAAAGTCCTTGCAATCCTTCCTCAGGTCAGGCCACCAGTAGGAACGCTAAATCAGCTCAGAAGTCTTATGGACCCCAAAATGACCGGCAAGCTGGTGTTCATGAAGGGTCTTGAGAAGCTGAAGTCTGGCTCCTTCAGGAACAAAAATCTTATTTCCGTGCCACAGGAGCCCTTCTTGTTTTCCGAATGCAGAACTCTCAGATTCAGGACATTGAGCAGAGGCTTGGTGGTCCAGGGCTGATTTTAGGTCGGGCTGAATCAACAGGAAGTTCTGGGGGGACAAGATCATGCTAGGAACGACAGTCTCTGGGGTTTCTGGGAACATGCGTGAGAGGGCATCTGCTTTACCATTTTTGGACCCTGGGCGGTAGGTGAGGTGAAAATTAAATCTTGAAAAGAATAAAGCCCACATGGCTTGCCGAGGTCTCAATCGTTTGGCGGATCTGAGGTATTCAAGAATTTTATGATCCGTGAATACCATGATGGGGTGGGCGGCACCTTCAAGGAGATACCGCCATTTCTCTAAAGCAGCTTTTATTGCCAGTAACTCCCGATCCCCCACGTCATAATTCCTTTTCGGCTGGCTCAATTTTCGGGAGAAAAAAGCTATTGGATGTAACAAAGCTTTAGGACGTTGTCGCTGAGACAGGACAGCCCCTATGGCGACATCTGATGCATCGACCTCAAGGACATAAGGTAAATTTGGATCCGGGTGCTGTAGAACGGGGGCCGAAGTGAACAGAGTCTTTAGTTTATCGAAGGCTTCCTGGGCCTCCTGGGTCCACTGAAAACGGGTATGCTGGCGGGTCTGCTGAGTAATGGGGGCAATAATGCCAGAAAAGTCTTTAATAAATCTCCTGTAAAAATTTGCGAACCCGTTGAACCTTTGAATGCCTTTCTTATCAGTAGGGGCTGACCATTCCAGAATAGCGGACACTTTGAGGGTCCATGGAGATTCCGGATGTGGAAATGATTAGACCCAAGAACTGTATAGATGACTTTTCAAATTCGCACTTTTCCGCTTTTGCGTAGAGCCCGTGCAACTTTAATGTGGCTAGTACTTTCCGGACATGGGTTCTATGTAATTCCAGGGTAGCACAAAAAATGAGAATGTCGTCTAAATAGACGATTACAAAGTAGTCCATGAACTCTCTGAAGATGTTGTTCACAAAATGTTGAAAGGATGCCGGGGCGTTGCATAGGCCGAAAGGCATAACGAGATATTCGAAATGACCGAAGCGGGTTCTAAAGGCGGTCTTCCATTCATCCCCCTCCCGAATGCGCACGAGATTGTAGGCACCTCGTAGATCCAGTTTGGTAAAGACTCGTGCAGTACGGAATCTCTGAAAAAGTTCGGGAATGAGAGGGAGAGGGTATCGGTTTTTAATGGTGATCTTATTGAGTTCTCTATAATCCACACAGGGTCGGAGGGTATGATCTTTCTTCTCTACAAAGAAGATTCCGGCACCGGCTGGAGAGGAAGATGGTCGGATGAACTTCTTTTCCAGATTTTCGTCAATGTATTGACGCAAGGTCTCGAGCTCAGTCTCTGAAAGTGGGAATATTCGCCCAAAGGGGATTTCTGCCCCAGGCAACAATTCAATAGGACAGTCGTAAGGACGGTGTGGTGGTAAGGTATCGGCTTTCTTCTTGTCGAAGACATCTAGGAAATCATGGTAGACTGAAGGAACATCTGGGTTGGAAGTGGAGGCTGGCTGGACGGTGAGACAACCGGGAGAGGCTGAAGCCTCGGGCCTTATGCAGTGCTGATGGCAGTAATTTGATTTGAAGGATAAACTCCCTGTGCTCCAGTCTATCTGTGGGCTGTGTGCCCTCAGCCAAGGGAGCCCCAGGATCACAGGAAACATCGGTGAACAAATAACATCCAGACAGAGGAACTCTTGATGGCCAGAATCGGTTGAGGTAAAAATAGGTAAAGCTCTTGGGTAACAGGCCCTGAACAAGGTGTAGATCCATAGGCCAAATGAATCTCAAGTCTTTGTTCCTTGTTCCGCAGAGGAATCTGGTAGTTCTTAGCCACGGAAATGTCCAAAAAGCAACTACAAGCTCCGGAATGGATTATTGCTGGGAATCTGACCTCCCCTCTAGCCAACTGTAATAAGACATGGAGAACCAGGTGAGTTGAGGAGGGTTTCGGGAATCGGAGATGCAACAGGTTGCGGGGAGAAGGCCTACAGGGCCGGGTTGGACAGCTGGAACGAAGATATCTGGCCTCTCGACAATAGAAGCAAAGGTTCGCCTGTCGGCGATGAAGTCTTTCAATGGGAGTCAGGGCAGGGCGAACCATACCAACCTGCATAGGCCTCCTATTGATCGTGACCGAAGAGGAGGGTGCGTGAGCGGCTGGAGCCATAGACTGTAAGTGAAAAGGCGCAGGCGCCTGTCAAGTTGAATGGCCAGTCGAATGAGCCCCTCCAAGGTGGCAGGGGCCTCCACTCATGCTATTTCGTCCTTAATAGGTTCAGACAGGCCAAGGCGGAATTGATGAGGGCAGTCTCGTTCCATCCCATGTCTGCAGCCCAACTACGAAAGTCCACCGTATAGTCCTCTACAGGGCGTGGTCCTTGTCGCAGGGCATGGAGGGCTGCCTCCGCGGTGGCCGGACGTCTCTTTTGCTCCAACAACTGATGGGCCCAGGATTGAGGTCCCTCAGACAGCAAAGTGATAACGAACCCCACTTTAACAGTTTCTAGGGAAAAAGTTCTTGGCTGCAGGGTCAGGTACAGGATACAGGAGACTTTGAACGCTCTGAACTTCTTCCGGTCACCTGAGAAACGTTCTGGAGTGGGTACACGGGGCTCCGGAGGAGGGAACATTGTCTGATTCGGAAGGTAGCTTCCTAACAGAGTAGCGGTCCTGTAGGCTCGTCACCGCTTGCGTAAGGGCTGCGACCTGCTGGCACAAAGTCGGGGAAGCACCTCTGTCGGCCTCTGACACTTCTGGCTGCATGATACTGTCACGTACCTTACCAGAGGCCGAAGTGCTGAGAGGGCTTCCCTTGCAACTAAGTGCAGAGCGCCCCCTGGAGGTGACACAGGGGGTGCTGAGCCAAGAGATGCAGGAGTTGCCAGCTGCAACTTGCTGAGTTGATGTTGGAGATCAGCTATATACCAGGATACGTAGTCAGGCAGGGGTACCACGGAAGTACCAGATGAGGTAGACTGGCAGGAAAACCCAGGGGCGGAGTCAGGAGCCAAGCCAGTAGTCATACACAGGAAGCAGGAAGTGACTGGAACAGGTCAGAAGGCAAGCCGAGGTCACACACTGGAACAGACAGGAACAGGACAAAGGATAAGCCGAGAGACAAGCCGGGGGTCATGCACGGAGAAGTCTGGTCAGGCAAGCCGGGTCGTCAACAGGAACACAAGGAAACAGGAACAAGAACTCAGGATCACATCAAGGGCTGAAGATCATGCAGCAGTTGGTAACTGCTGCAGCAAGCTTTAAATAGGGCACTGACGCCAGGAGTCCCGCCCGCATTGCGTGCATACCTGCGCGTGCGCAGTAAAGAACACTGAATTCACAGAGTTACTGCCCGTGTGCGCGCAATTGTGCGTTTGCGCGCGCATGCGCACTGTGCTCGTTGGTCCGTGCAGGACAGGTCTGCCAGTTCTTCCACGGTTGGTTCTCTGACACATCCTCTTCTAAATCTGAGCTTGAGAAAGCTCTCAGGAGAAGGTCGTCCAGGTATCCTACAATAGCGATCTCGCGCTGCCTCAGCAGGGCCAAAATCGGAGCGAGCACCTTGGTGAAGACCTGTGGTGCCTAGGCCAGGCCGAAGGGGAGGGCCACAAATTGAAAGTGGTCCTCTCCGATCGCAAAACGCAGAAACCTCTGGTGCTTTGCGCATATGGGGATATGCAGGTATGCGTCCATGATGTCCAAGGACGCCATAAAATCCCCCTGATGGAGTGCCGCCACTACCGAGCGAATCGACTCCATTCTGAATTTTTGCACTTTGACAAAACAATTGAGGGCCTTGAGGTCCAGGATTGGACGGACCCCTTCCTTCTTGGGGACTACAAACATATTGGAGTAAAACCCCTGAAACCGTTCCGTTGAGGGAACTGGCAATCAATCAATCCCCTGACCAGTAGATCCTGGACAGCCCCTGACAGATCCTTCCGGCGGTCCGGAGGAAGCTGGAGGTTGGAAGAAAAAAATCTGTTTGGTGGTAAAGAGAGAAACTATCTTGTTCCCCCCGAGGAAACTACTTTGCAAACCCAACGGTTGGAAAGAAGAGACCTCCACCGAGCTGCAAAATCGCGAAGCCGGCCCCCCACCCGAGATGCGGACGGGGGCAGACCTTCATGCAGAAGCAGGTTTGTCCGCAGGCTTGTTGGGCTTGCGGTAACAGGTGCGCTTCTGCCCTGCAGCGGGCGCCTTGACACCTTGAAAACTTTTTCCTGCCGCATTTGGCGGACTAAAAAACTTCTTGGGGGCAATAAAGAAGGGGCCTTGCTTTCGGCGAGGCTCCTTACCCTACCCAGATTGTGGGAGAAGCGCGCTCTTACCGCCTGTGGCATCCTTTATGATGTCATCCAGGGACGCCCCAAAAAGCCGTTCACCCTTAAAGGGTAAATCCATCAAGGCCTTTTTTGAAGACTGGTCTGCAGACCAACACTTCAGCCACACAAGGCGGCGTAGTACCAGCGCGTAGGCGGAGGCCCTGGAAAGCAAGGGGAGCGTATCCAGGGCCGACTCACAGACAAACTTTAGGCCTTGCACTAACTGATTAGCCAGGTCCACACAGGTTTCAGAAGCACTCTGTGCCTCCAGCTCCTGCAGCAAGGCCTTTGCCCGTTCGGTAAGTGTCTGTGACACCAGAGCCCCGGCCTAAACCGGTCTCACCGCCGACCCCATCACTGTGAACATGGAGCGGGCCACAGCCTCAGCTCTCCTATCTGCGGGGTCCTTAAATGCGGGAGCGCCTTCCACAGGTAACGTGGTGGCCTTGTTCAGTCTGGACACCGGAGGGTCCACTGACGGAGGAGAAACCCACGTTTTTAAAAATCCTCCTCAAAGGGGTAACGGATCGCAAAGTATTTTGGAGCAGCAAACGTTTTTGAGTATCCCGCACTGCAAGTGATAAGAGCTCCAACAAACACCTTATCTTGCGCTGACCCTGAAGCAGAGTCATCCTCCCTGTCCGTGTGGGCTAAGCCTGCATCATCCAACATGACAGAACCAGAGCCAGAAGCAGTAGCAGGGCCTGGTTCCGTGTCAGAGCCATCCCCAGAAGCGGGCACCAGGAGGGGGTGCTTTTTACCCCCCTTTCTGGCTACTTGTCGCTTCAATCCTGGCGATAAACGCCTCAAGGACTGCCGTCATCACCTCTACAGAGGCTGCAGGGGCACTAAGGGTTAACTCAGGCATAGTTTGGGTAGAAGCCTCTTGTTCAGACTCCATGCTGACCCACCGCTATGCCACCCTAGTACTGCAAGGCAGAGACCCACCGGTCACCCTCTCGGCTGCAAAACAGAGCGCAGGGGGCCCCCAGGGAACTCACCACCCAACCAGGCTGTAATGGTAGCTGAAGCGCTGAGAGTGCTGTCCCCATGCCGCCCCGTCCCTCAGGAAGCAATTCGCAGGCTTCTGCACCGTTATTCCAGGCACTAGAGGCTGAGACTTTCCCAAGATGGCCGCCGAAATGCAGAAAAAAGCATGCGGGCCACAAGAAAATGGCTGCCGTATATAGAAACCGGTAAAATGGTGGCCATACACGTGTTTAAAAGCCAGTAACACACAGCAGAACATAGCCCAGCACACACAGCAACCCCAGTACAATAAAAAATAGCACCTCACCGCTAGCACAGCCCCCGGTAGTAACAGAGCCCCATGCGGACCCCCCCCCCCCCTTACAGCCGCCACCCAGAATGGGGAAGGAGGGAGAGGAAAGGGAGAGAGGAAAGCAGGGCGGACCCTCATTCGACCTCCCCAGGAACGCACCAGCCACACACCACCCTTCCAGGGCAAGGGTACACTACTTACCTGTCCTGCGACCACCGGCTGGAGGCATTCCAGATAGACCCAACGTCTGCAGCAGATACGGCATGGCTGTCGGCCCGGCACACTGTGACAAGGCCATAGAGACCGGTCATATGTGTGCCCTGGAACATGTAGTTCACCGGCCGCCCCTGGAGCAACGGGGCATGTCGTGGACGGCCTAGCTTAAGACCGGCACATGCTCGATGGCCGAACATGGGGGGACTACAAGGATCGAGGATCCAACCTGTCACCCAGTCGGCAGTTGATTGTAGATCCCAGGATCCAAAAATGCAGGAAAAATCAAAGAAAAGCGGGGGGAAAAAAAAAAAAAAATTTGCAAAAAAACTCCAGAGCACATGACTCCAGAAAGGCCATGTCTTCTCCTAACGCTAGGCAGAAAAAAACTGGAGCTGCATGAGTCAGAGAGTGGGATGTACCCAGGGGACACGCCCCCTGGGAGGTGCTGTACTGAGAGAAGTGTTTTTAACACTTAAAGTGCTGTTTTTTCTGCCTAGAAAGGAAGGTATATAACCCTAAGGTCAATGCTGCTGTGTCCGTCCATGAACGGAAGAGAAAATGGCCTGGATATTAAGGGGGCAAATCCTTCCTGGTCCTTAAAGGGATTGTAAAGGTTCAGGTTTTAAAAAAAAAAAACACGTCATACTTACTTCTGCTGTGGAGTTGGTTTTGCACAGAGTGGCCCCGATCCTCCTCTTTGGGGTCCCTCAACGGTGCTCCTGGCTTCTCCTCTTCTCAAGTGCCCCATCGGAGAAGCGCTCTCCTTCATGGACACCCATTTGGGTGCGCTCCCATTTCCTGCTTCTATTGACACAGAATGCAGGACTTGGCCCCGCCCCCACCTCATTGGATTTGATTGACAGCAGCGGGAGCCAATGGCTGCACTGTGATCAATCTATCCAATCAGGACACGAGACACTGGGCGGAGCTGGTGTGCTCATTCCCTTCATGGGAAACAGGGCTCAGTTAAGTATAACAGGAGCATAGAATGCATTAAGGTGAAAAAACATGAGGGTTTACAACCCCTTTAAGTGGTTAAACTCACTTGGTGCCTTATCTGCATTAAATTTGTTTCAGAACCTGTGTGATTCATATGTATTTAGATTTAAAAGGGATGAGGTGGCAACCCTAGCTCTAACACAGGGCCGGTGTGTTGTCATATTCTGCTCCCTATCGCAGAATGCTGCGGAAGTCACGTGGCTGCCAACTGCGCATGCACAATGCGCGCCAACGGCAAATGCGATGCATTCCACAGGATTTACGACACTACCCTTCAGTAAACCCATCACAATTTGTCACGGAAGTGACGTATTACCATACACGGAGCGGGGGGAGAGAGAGAGAGAGACACATTCAGAGCGAGAGATAAATAGAGATACTGAGATACATTCAGAGCGAGAGAGATCGTGTACATATATTTTATATAAGGGAAGTAATGCACATAGGGGAGGTAATCCCCTCCCTGAGCCCCGGTTCTCTCTCAGTATCTCTATATCTGTATTCCTCTCTCGCTCTGAATGTATCTCAGTATCTCTATTTCTCTCTCGCTCTGAATGTGTCTCTCTCTCTCTCTCCCCCCGCTCCGTGTATGGTAATACGTCACTTCCGTGACAAATTGTGATGGGTTCACTGAAGGGTAGTGTCGTAAATCCTGTGGAACGTATCGCGCATGCGCATTTGTCCGCCACGTGACTTCCGCAGCATTCTATGATAGGCAGCAGAATGTGACAATACACCGGTGTACACAATAACACTGTGTGCGATTCCCATGTGCAGTACAATGTTGGCCCATTCATTTGATGGGGATGAAATTGTGCTGAAGCGCACCAAGAGTTATAAGACGCACATTCTTCTACTGTACCATACGATCCAATGCAGCATTACATTTGGGACCTGCATTTGTGGTGTCATTAACTGCACTGCGTTTTCAATGCAGTGCGAGAAACACACATGGAATGCAGGTTTCCCGCACTGCCCGCTGGTGCGAACTGGCCCTTAGTCCGGCTGTGTGGGATTTTCTTCATATATCAGGAAGGTCCCATAATAAGTGGGACAGTTGGGAAGTATTGTGGATTGATTTGTACTAGAAGGGGGCAAGATTTGTGTTTGGGGCACTGGCATACCAGGCGGGGGGGGGGGGGGGGGGGGTGTCAGGCCACACCCGGGTGACACCCAGGGCCGGCTGCTAAATTGCCTCCACCACTCACTAACACAGGAGAGCGGAGCAGGAGACAGAACGGGAGAGAGACACAGCAGTGCTTAATTGACAGCGGGAGCTGCCAGGGTTAATTTTTCATATTAACAAGCTTATGATTGGTTGCTAGGACCAGCAAAACCAATCACCTGCTGGTTAACTCCGGCAGCTCCTGCTGTGTATTAAGCGCTGCTGTCTCTCTCCTCCATTCTGCCCCCTGCTCTGCTCTCCTGTGTAAGAAGAGGCAGAGCTGCGAAGGGTAGGGGCTGTGTGATGTAAAGGGGTCCAAAGATTTAGGGGGATGCTGTGTAATGTAAAGGGGTCCAGAGATGTAGGGGGATGCTGTGTAATGTAAAGTGGTCCAGAGGTGCGGGAGCTGTATAATGTAAACGGGTCCAGAAGTGTGGGGGGGGGCTGTGTAATGTAAAGGGGTCCAGAGCTGCAGGAGCTGTATAATGTAAAGGAGTCCAGAGGTGTGGGGGGCTGTGTAATGTATAGGGGTCTAGAGGTGCGGGGGCTGTGTAATGTAAAGGGGTTCTTTCTACATTTTACCCAGCAGTTATAGTTGCAGTCCTATAGATTTCTATTGGGTTGCACGTTTTTTTCCTGCATTTTCTGAAAGTGCACCAAAAGTCTTGCATGCTGCATCTTTGGTGCGGTTTGGGGTGACACCATGTTTTACTGCACCAGGTAACACCAACCTTAGTGATGCCACTGGCAGTAAGTTCTGGGTCACAGTGCGCATTGGCACTACACGTGATGTCACTTGACGTCAACGCTCTGTGCGCTGCCTGACGGGGGGGGCGGTACAAGATATAGGATCTGCCCTGCGTGCCAAATGCTCTAGGTAAACCCCTGTGTCCATATAATTATACCAGCGAGACCGCGTCCATGTTTGTATGGGAGGGGGGGGCAATAGAGAGCTGGACCCGGCTTGTGCTGTAATGACCTGTCAGTCTTTTCTCTCCTCCTTTCTGGTTTGAGGGAAGAGAGATCACTTTTCACACTCAGTATCAGAGCTGCTATTAGAGATCACAGGGGTAGAAATTCCCACCTCATAGCACAAACATTCCCCCCAATCTCCACTCCTGGCTCAAATTGCCCCAAACTCTCCTCCTAGCAAATACCCCCCTGAAATCCTGATTACACTTCTCAGCACATATTAACAAGCTGCCCATCCCCCCTTCTCCACAAACATCCAAAGCACAAACTATTATTCCGCCTCATTGTGTACAATTTCCCTGTAACCTTCCCCCCCTCCTGTCACTACAAAACTCCTCCAGCACATGAGAGAGGATCACTCTTAAGGCCTGTACACACGATCGGATATTCCGACAACAATTGTCCGATGGACGTGTTTGCTAGAAAATTACTTAAAACCCCCAAACATTATATATAGATTTTTCTAACACCCTAGAGAATAAAATGGCGGTCATTGCAATACTTTTTGTAAAAAGATGCAACCTATAGAATTTTTTTAAACGTCGCCTATGGAGATTTTTAAGGGTAAAAGTTTGACGCCATTCCACGAGCCGGCGCAATTTTGAAGCGTGACATGTTGGGTATCATTTTACTCGGCGTAACATTATATTTCCTTACTGCCTGTTTAACCTCCTAAATACCACTTGAAAGCACAGAGGACAAAGTAATGTTATAGTCATATTCTGCTCCCTATCGCAGAATGCTGCGGAAGTCATGTGGCGGGCAACTGCGCATGCACTCTAATGGCAAATGTGATGCGTTCCAGGGGATTTACGACACTACCCTTCAGTGAACCATCACAATTTGTCACGGAAGTGACGTATTACCATACACGGAGCGAGGGAGAGAGACCCATTCACAGCGAGAGAGAAATAGAGATACATTCAGAGTGAGAGAGAGATTGTGTACATATATTTTATACTGTATAACGGAACTAATGCACATAGGGGAGGTAGGTAATCCCCTCCCTGAGCCCCGGTTCTCTCTCAGTATCTCTATATCTGTATCCCTCTCTCGCTCCGATTGCATCTCAGTATCTCTATATGTCTATTTCTCTCTCGCTCTGAATGGGTCTCTCTCCCCCCGCTCCGTGTATGGTAATACGTCACTTCCGTGACAAATTGTGATGGTTCACTGAAGGGTAGTGTCGTAAATTCCCTGGAACGCATCACATTTGCAGTTGGCCGTCACGTGACTTCTGCAGCATTCTGCGATAGGCAGCAGATTATGACACTGCACCGGCTCAATCCGGGGACTGTCCCCGGAAAAATCGGGGAGGTCTGGCCAGCCTAGTTTACCAGCACCTCCTGATTCACACGATGATCAGCTGTGATTGATCACGTGGTAAGAAGCCTCTGACAGAGGCTCCTTATCACGATCCCAGTTGCGGCGTGTCAGACTGACACGCCGCGATCGGTGCACGCCGGCATGTTATCCTGCTGGATGTCATATGACGCCCAGTCAAAATAACAGAGCCACTTCCCGGACGTCAATATGCTATTGACCAGGCAGGAAGTGGTTAAAAACCTTTTTGCTTTGATATCAGTTATCTGTTGCAAGCATTCTAGGCAAACACTCGATTTCAAATAAGGTACAATAACCATTTTTATGTGAAACATACTTTCCCAGTGAATGAGTCTCTTAAGAAGTGATCAAGACAGTACAACAACTCAGAGTTTGGACCCACTTTAACTTTTTTTTTCTCTCCACAGAATAAATCTAGCCATTTTCAGTAGCAAATAAATTTGATACACAAGAAAAAAAAAAAAAAAATTCAACCACATCTGTCTTCCAGTCTTTAGCCAAAGAAAAGCTGCACTTTGAAGGTGGTCAATATTGTGCCACACTAGTCCATTTCCCAGGGCCTGCTCTTGGTATGTGAATGGTTTCACAGTGGTCCGATAAGGGCCAGAAGGAGGATTTCATCGATCAAGGGAGCGCTTCTGAATGGCTTCACAGCAGGCATTTCTAAGCAGATTGATCACAGTGCGTGGGTCATCACTTTTCATAACTGCACTTCCAGATACAATCATATTAGCTCCAGCCTGTAAAAACATGACATTATTTGCAAGTTAACACGTGGAACACAGACTAAAAATTTCTCCAAGTGCCCACACAATACAGGTAAGGCAGGCCTTAGGACACAAGATGAAAGGCCACCACATCCAGGAGTTTTCTCACCAAAATCCATTTTATTAAAACTTATCATCAGGGTATCAAAATAACACAAAAGGAGAACACTACAGAAGGATTATGGGCCCCTACATGTTAAATGTCGTTTAATTACAATATATGTAAAGTTATGCACACACTTAATGGTATACAACTATTGGTCAAGGAAGATGAAGAAAAAATTTAGTAATTTGGTTAAATCACAGAAAAGAAAAAAAGAAAATAAATATTGGACTTGAAAAAGGTGTTGTGCAAAACGCAACGTTAAACAGTGTTAATTCTTATATCCCAAAGCGGTAAGACCCCATTCACACCTGAGCGTTTTGTAGCTTGAAGCCTGAAGCTACAAAACGCTGGAGGGGGAAAAAAAAAAAAAAAATCTATTCTTCTCTTCGGAGATGGTTCACATCTCACTCCAAAACGCCTGCAGCTCAAACAAGTTCTGGGACATTTTTTTGGGGCGTTTTTCTGCTTTTTACATTGGTGACCTTTTGACCTGTAAAAATCGCGGTAAAAAAACGCCTGAAAACGCTATGCTCAGGTGTGAATGGGGCCCAAGGATAAAAACTAGATTTATACATATAAAAACCACACATTCCAACATCCTGATACGGTACTATCAGCACCCCCTAGTGTCCAGCCTATAATCACTGTCTATTGCTGATAGTACTTTCCGAGAATGCTGAGATTTATGATTGTGTGCATCGTTTTAACATCTATACTGTTTAGGATAGAAAAAAAAAATACTTTTAACGGCATGTTTTGTTCATATTTGAGAGGCAACACCTTAAGGTCTTATTCATACCATGTGCAGAGATGTGAGTTTTTCCGCACAAGTTCTGCAAGGGCAAAGAGAAAACAATTGTGCATATTTTCCATCAGTTTTTTTGCATGTGTGGTGTGAACAAGGCCTTAAAGTCCAATTTTTGCCCTCTTTCTGTAATCGTACAAATTAACAGGGATGTGGTGTTGTGTTTATCTACTGACATAGCCAAAATTAATATAGAAATATTCAGATAATAGCAAGCTTAGAAGTACAGCTCAGTGTTGAGCAGCTGCTCTATAAGCTAACAAAATCTTGATACAAGCTGGTTTAAGAATTTATGAGGAGACTCCGGGCCTTTAAATAGGATTTAAGTGGATACCAAAGTTTCTTCCCCGCATGCAGTACACACTCACCAAAGGTAAAGCTAAGCAGGCACTTCTCCTGTTAGGCCCCTTTCAGACGGACGGCTGTTTTGCCGCAGTTAAAAGCACTAGAAATGTTTTGTGAAATTCAAGGCTCCAGGCACTGCGATTAGCTGCATTTGCACATTGCGATTACATGCGTTTACGTGCGTTTAACTGCGGCTGCGTTTAGCTGCGGTATTCATTTCCATAGCAACCATTTGTTTCTTTTTTTTTGTTTGGGTCCCTTGAATTCTAAAACGCTGCTATCCGCAGTTGACAAAAAAGACTGCGATTACCTGCGGTTATGTGCATATAGCTGCGCTACATCGCACCTGGACGCATTCAATTCTATTTTTTCTATTCGCACCAAACCGCATGTAACGTAATCGTGCGTAAACGCTGTGTGTGAATGGGGCCATAGGAAAACATTGTGTGCTTTTAGCTGCGGTAGAAAAATAGAAAATCCGCAGCTAAAAGCACCATTCTATCCGTCCGTCTGAAAGGGGCCTTAGACACATGTGGAAAAGTATTTGGAACAAATAATACAGATAAATTCAGTAAGTCATAATATAGAAGGCCTCTTGTCTGAATGAGGCCTTTCATGTAGGTTTTATTTCCTTGTTAAGGCGATTTGTTTTTCTTTACCAGCAATACTTGCTCAAAGGGACACATTTTTAGGCTTGTTATTCATTGTTGAGAGTAAAACTGATTTACTGGCCCCTACAGCCTTTAATGATTATCAAACTTGTGCTGAAAAATTGATTCTGAAAGTCTGAATCTGATTCAGAGCTGTGGGTCAAAAGGGAAAGTGCTTAGTAATGGTACATTGGTGGGGTCCACTGTGATTGACTAAAATGACAGCGAAGTCACAATCTCTTCTACAAGGCAATCTGTCATGGCTGCAGAGGCAATCGGCAAACTACACATATATAACACACAGCTCAAAAAATAAATAAAAGGAACACTTGGTTTTCAGAGCTCAATGAGCAGAGAGCTGCAGACTGTCAGTCACACTCACAGTTCATATACACTATATCACGGGTCTTCAAACTACGGCCCTCCAGTTGTTCAGGAACTACAATTCCCATCATGCCTAGTCATGTCTGTGAATGTCAGTGTGTTACAATGCCTCCTGGGATGTGTAGTTCTACAACAGCTGGAGGGCCGTAGTTTGAGGATCCCTGCACTATATTGTCAAAAGTATTGGGACACCTGGTGTGTGTTGTATTTTACACACAAACAAACTTTAGTGGAACCCCGTAGGGTTCAATATTGAGTTGGCCCAACTTTAACAGCTTAAACTCTTCTGGGAAGGCTGTCCACAAGGAGTGCGTCTATGGGAATACTTGACCATTCTTTGTGAGGTCAGGTACTGATGTTGGATGAGAAAGCCTGGCTCGCAGTCTCCACTATAATTGATCCCAGAGGTGTTCTATCGAGTTGAGGTCAAGGCCCGTAAAGTTCCTCCACCACAAATTTGCTCATCCATGTCTTTACGGACCTTGATTTGCCGACTCAATTTTGAACCCTATGGACCAAGACTATGATTTTTCCTTTTCACACTGGGAAATTTGTTTAGGCACCTTTGTGCTAAAAAGAGCACCTGAGAAAACCTCTCTCAATGCTCCCCGGTGTGAAAGCCCGAGTGCTTTCACACTGGGGCGGTGCACTGGCAGGACGCCAAAAAAAGTCCTGAAAGCAGCATCTTTGAGGCGATTTAGAAGCAGCGTATTCACCGCTCCTAAAGCACCCCTGCCCATTGAAATCAATTGGCAGCGGCGCTTTAACCCTGTATTCCACCACTAGCGGCGGAAGGGGGTTTAAAAGCTTCCCGTTAATGGCCAAAAAGTGCCTCTAAAACTAGTAAGGCACTTTACTGCTAACACAGCCACGGTGTAGTGTGAAAGGGTTCTTAATCTGACAGGTGCAGTCTATTGCAAAGTTTACAGTCTGTGCAGTGGATCCTTTGACTTTTTTAGGCTCATCTCCCTAGTGTAGTAACACTTTGAAAACAGCCCCACAGAATCAGATAAGGACCAGCAATAATATTGTGGCCACAGGCTCTAGACATTGCAAAAGGCCATAGACCCGAGCATGCACGGTCTTTCATCTTGACTTACAGTTATATGACTTTACAAAAGCTCAAAATTTAGTCAAGGATGTGCTTCAAATATGAACCTTGAAATAGCCTGATGAAATTACCTCAGCACATCTGTGTATATTTTCTGGTCCAACACCACCATCTACCTCTATATCCAGTGAAGGGAACTGTGACCTTAACCATTGTACCTGCAATGAAAAGTACAAGCAGAGAAGTTTCAAGACACAGTAGGATCAATGGGACAGTGAAACAATGTCTGCTATAATAGGCCACATATGAAAATTCAGATAAAATAAGACTATCAAGTATGGTCAGAATGAAACATTTTAATAGATAAATTATATATATATATATATTTTTTTTTTCACAGCTTATTCTAGATGTGTTGGCTTCTTTCCCTTGGTGATCCTTGTTAGCCTAAGATGCTATCCTGATTTGGACTATAAACACCTCCCACTTTATTTTATGTCTGTAACCTAAGGAAGTGCTTTGGAGTATTTTCCTGTAGCACAAAAAGGTTTGCAGCACTACAATCTAATAGCTTCCTTTAACTTAGTGCAGTCCTCCTTCACTTACCTCATCCTTCCATTTTGCTTTTAAATGTCCTTATTACTTCTGAGAAATCCTCACTTCCTGTTCTTTTGCTCGCAACTACACACCGTAATGCGAGGCTTTCTCCCTGGTGTGGAAAAAGCCTCTTGGGGGGGGGGGGGGGGGGGGCAAGCAGGAGTGTCAGGACGCCCCCTAACACACAGCTCCTTTATCTGCAAAGTAGAGAGTGTCCTGACACTCCTGCTCGCCCCCTCCATAGGCTTTTTCCACAACAGGGAGAAAGCCTTGCATTATGTGTGGAGTTACAGACAGAAGAACAGGAAGTCAGGATTTCTCAGAAGAAATAAGGACATTTAAAAGCCAAATCAAAAGGATGAGGTAAGTGAAGGAGGACTGCACTAAGGTAAAGGAAGCTATTTAGGGGGATTTTTTTTTTACCTTTACAACCCGTTAATCATGAAAAACGTTTCCACATGTGTCCAACAGAAGTGGCAACACACCAGAACCAAAAGGTTGTCTCCAGTAAGAGAACAGCACAAACGCTTAAATGTAGTTCCTCCGTGATCAGATCCTCAGGATACTGTGCTTGAAATCTCCAACTTCCACAAAATTACAGTGTGCCATGAAAAAAAAAGTGATCCAAAGTTTCTTCCCTGCATGCAGTACACACTCACCAAAAGGTAAAGATAAGCAGGCTTAATTAGGCAAGGTTTTTCACCTTAATGCATTAAGGTGAAAAACCACAAGACTTTAAAACTCCTTTAACTACCAGCCTTTGGTTTACGTGAGTAGACACTTCTCCTGTTAGACACATGTGGAAAAGTTTTTGGAACAAATAATACAGATAAATTCTTTAAGTCATAATATAGAAGGCCTCTTGCCTGAATGAGGCCTTTCATGTATGCGTTATTGCCTTAAGGCGATTTATTTTTCTTTATTAGTAATACTTGCTCAAATATATAGAGCTGCTCTATTCTGGGCAAAATGAGAATCTCGATTCTCTTGCTTAGACTAAAGATCACGATTCTCTCAAGATTCTCAAAAACTGAATGCCAGAAATCGCCCCCACCCCCCCCAAATTAATAAATAAACCTGTGATTTATCTGAAAATATGAATATATAAAAAACAGACCAGTGATATGTCTATAATGTTAAAGACCATATAACTCCTATGAAAAAAGCAGAATCAAATTTCCTGATTAATACATCAGAAGCTTAGCAATAGCTACAAGTTAAAAAAAAAAAATGCTGTATGCACTTTATGAAAATCCACGTTAGGATTGTTCTCTGTCATTTTGATGTATATGGAAATGCAGGATAAGGGATTTCTTGTCTTCCCCATTATAGGAATGTTTTTTTACTATCCTTGTACTTTATATGCAATGTAATTTCCTGTGAATGTGTTTATGGCGAATAAAAACCTTTAAAAAAAAAAAAAAAAAAAAAACACATCAGAAGCAGTACCGCCGGCAACCACTGGGTGGCACATGGTGCAGTTGTACAGAACTGTGAGAGAAGCCCAGGCATCCAGCGGCGCAGGCTGCTGACGTTGGTTCCGATATCGGAGCCATTTGCATTCCGCGCTGGTTACGTGGAACGGGCGGTGAGAGAAGAAAATCGCGGGTCATGCAGCCTGGAGATAGCTGGGGGGGTGAATCAAGATTGCGATTCTCTCCGCGATTAATCGTGCAGCTCTACTCAAAAGGACACATTTTTAGGCTTGTTATTCATTTTTGAGAGTAGAACTGTTTTACTGCCCCCTACAGCCTTTAATGATCATCAAACATGTGCTGAAAAATTTATTCCGAAAGTCTGAATCTGATTCAGAGCTGTGGGTCAAAAGAGAAAGTGCTTAGTAATGGTACATTGGTGGGGTCCACTGATTGACTAAATGACAGCGAAGTCACAATCTCTTCTACAAGGCAATCTGTCATGGCTGCAGAGGCAATCAGCAAACTACACATATATAACACACAGCTCAAAAAAATGAAAGGAACACTAAAAATACCTCAGATCTCAAAGGGGAAAAATATCATGCTGGATAGTTATACCGATATGGACTGGGCAAAAGGATGACATTCTTTAAAAGGAAGTGAAAAAATGATGCAGCAAGCTAGTCAATTTTGCTTTCATTGCAGCAACTCAAAATGGTCCTCAGTTTGTATGCATGTCTGACAACACTGGGGCATGCTCCTAATGAGACGATGGATGGTGTCCTGGGGTATTTCCTCACAGATCTGGACCAGAGCATCACTGAGCTGCTAAACAGACTCGAGGTGCGACCTGGCGGCATCAGATGGACCGAAACATAAGGTCCCAGAGTTGTTTTAATTGATTTAGGTCAGGCTAGCGTGGGGGCCCTTCAATGGTATCAATTCCTTCACCCTCGGGAACTGGCTGCATACTCTCACCACATGAGGCCGGGCACTGTAGTGCACCAGGAGGAACCCAGGACCTACTGCACCAGTGTAGGGTCTGACAATGGGTCCAAGGATTTCATCCCGATACCTAATGACAGTCAGAGTGCCATTGTCTAGCCCAGTGTTTCTCAACCTTTTTCCAGTTGGGGCAACCTTAAAAAGTATTTTCAGTCTTGAGGCACCCCAGTCCAAGGCTTGGTTCACATTAAGGTGTGTCGCATAACACGCGCAAAATCGCGCTCATTCCTGACACACAGACAAATGCTCTGCTCTTTAGGGGGTACCATTAATTCTTAATGGTACCCCCACGCATTGGAAAATGTGGGGTGCTTTTGCTGCAGTGCAATAAAAAAAGGGTTGGGGGCTCGTTTCCCTGCATTTTTGTGGGTACGGAAGCCCATTGAAATGAATGGGCTGCCCTACATGCAGATACACAGATGTGAACCAAGGGCTTGTTCACATGTCATAGGGGCGGTAAAACCACATGGTTGGGCTGTTTTTACCACCCCCAACTTATATGCTATACTTGTATACCAAGGGTGAATGGGGCTGCACTGCAACTACCCCGCAACTGTGTGCATTTCACAGTTGCGGTATAGTGATGCTGCATTTACAGGCTTAAAACAGGTGGTAAAGAGGCAACATAATGCCTCTTTACCGCCTGTCAAATACCTCTGAAAAGCGATCTGTGCATGGATTGCTTTTCAGAGGAGCAGCAGTCCTTGCTGCTATCAAACAAGCCCTACAAAAGCCATTCTGATGGTACAGGAACATACACACACATGCTTACACACGCATGCACACACACATACAGACACTCACAGGTGCACACACACATGTATAAAGCCATTTTAAAATTAATCTAGCTTAGTACCTTTCCAGATTCCTTTTCAGCCGGGTACTGCACTCTAGGGGGAAGCAGAGAGCACAGCACACTCCTCTGCACTTTACTTTCACTTTTGAAGCTGACAGAGCTTCTCACAGTTTGGCAGGAGATCGGGCTCATCTGACTGCCTTCTCTCCACTGACCCCACGGCACACTGGTTGAGAAAGGCTGGTCTAGCCTGTAGAGGTGTGTGCGTCCCTCCATGGATATGCCTCCCCAGACCATCACTGACCCACCACTAAAACAGTAATGCTGAACAATGTTACAAGCAGCACAACATTCTCTACGGACTAAGACACCATTAAATGTCATGTGCGTGTAAAGGCAGGTGTCCCAATACTTTTGGCAATATATTGTATATAGGTCTTCTCTATGACATTCCCAAAGACTTGGGAAAAGGCATCTTTTTTATAATACCCCTTCTTCCCCCCCCCATGTATGTTAAGTATAGTAGCAGTTAATTTTACCTTTGGCATCATGTCCTCCATGAACTTCTGCCCTCCAAATCCAGGCTCCACTGTCATAACCAAAGCCATATCAATCTGACTTGCCCATGGTGCCAGATCTTCCACTGTAGTATTTGGTTTAATTGCCAGTCCCACCTGTGGAAGACAAGCATAGGAGTTCAGATAAGACAGTATTAGTATATGTAAACCCAATATTTTTTTTTTTTAAAGTGAAATTATAGATTTGTACCAGTCTCTTGCGTGAAAATTAAAAGTCAGCAGCTACAACAACTGTAGCTGCTGACTTTTAATAAACTGCCACTATCCTATCCCATGATCCAGCGGTGTGCTCAGCCGTTTTTCTCCGTGTGTCATCTCGCTGGCATCTTTACTATGGGCACCTGGCTGTGACAGCTTGCAGTTTAACACCCAGATGCCCACTTTGCATGCGTAACCTGTCTTGTGTTACGAAAATTCTGCGGGGTGTTAGAACTTCGGGTACCTGTCAAAAGCTCCATTTCACAAACAGGAGTGGGGGAGGAGAAGCTCCGATTTAAAGCTTTATTCTATGAATAGATTTTTTTTCAAAACTTCCCTGAATTTCTTAAAGTAAAATGTACATGCACTTCCAACTCCCTTTCACCCCCAAGAGCTTACAGCCCCTGGTTTCGACAAACCCTCCAACATGTACCGTGCAGTGCCTGCTTAGCAGGAACACAAGAGCTCCATCTTCTCCCCTGTCAGAACAGCGATCTGCCTTGCTTACATAGGCAGATCATCATTCTGCCTCTATTGGGAACAATCACAGGTGGCCAGATATCGGATCCGCCGGACCCGCTGATTGGCTTCCCCCGTTTCCAATCAGCACCGGATCTCACCGCCCAGTGGCTATTGCACGAAATGTCATACAGGTACGTAGTTTTGTGCAATGGAGTCGACCTGCACAACCAGTACAACTGTGGTAGGAGGTTGGAAAGTGGTTAACCACTTCAATACCAGACACTTTCGCCCCTTCTTGCCCAGGACAGCTTTCAGCGTTGTCGCACTTTGAATGACAATTGCGCGGTCATGCAACACTGTATCCAAACATTTTTATAATTTTCTTCCCACAAATAGAGCCTTTCTTTTGGTGGTATTTGAGCACCACTGGGGTTTTTATTTTCTGCTAAACAAACTGAAAAAAATAAAAAGAAAAAGAAAAAATAAAAGAAAAAAAAGAAAACACACTGATGGGGAGCTACTAACAGGCGCAGGCCATTGGCACTGACAGGCGTTATTTATAGGGCACATGCTGGCAGCTGATGGGCACCACTGATAATCAATACGCCAAATATCAGCCCACCCCCCCCCCCCCCTCTCTGAAAGGGAGAGCCGCTGAACGGCTCTCCCCGTCAGCGTGAACCAAGAAAATACTTTTACCGGCACTTCCTGGTTCACGTGATGATCAAGTGGTAAGAAGCATCCGTCAGAGGCTCCATATCACGATCAAAGATGCAGTGTGTCAGACCGACACACAGCTCCACAGATCGCTGCACTGTGTGCCGGCTTGTTATCCTGATCACGTCAAATGACGTCCGGTCTGGATAACAGAACCACTTTGCAGGCGCTATAGAGTTAAAAATAGCGCCTGCAATCCGCCCTTAAACAGCTGCTCCATTGTCTCCAGTGTGAAATCCCAAGGGCTTTCACACTGGAGCGTTGCGCTAGCAGGACGGTAAAAAAAAGTCCGGCTAGCCACATCTTTGGAGCGGTGTGTTTACGGCTCCTCCACCGCTGCTGCCCATTGAAATCAGTGTGACAGCGTGGCTATACCTCCCGCAATGCGCTGCTTCAGCAGCGCATTGCGGGCGGCTTTAACCCTTTCCGAGCCGCTAACGGGGGTAAAACTGCCCCGCTAGCGGCCGAAATGCACCGCCAATCCGCCCATAGCGTCGGTGGTAAAAATAGAGTTTTAGAGAAAGGGGTCTTAACCACTTCCCTACCGCCTCATTGTGAAATGACGGCGGCAGGAACTCCTCCTCGATCCGGGTGGACGTCATATGACGTCCTGCGTTCCCGGTGATCTAGGGCGCGGGTGCCCGCGATTGTCGGTAATCACGGCAGGAGTGTGGATCTGTGTGTGTAAACACACAGATCCACACTCCTGTCAGCGGTTAGGAGACCAATGTGTGTTCCCAGTACAGAGGAACACACATCGGTCTCCTCCCCTTGAGAGTCCCCTCCCCCTACAGTTAGAACACACCTTAGGGACACATTAACCCCTTCAACGCCCCCTAGTGGTTAACCCCTTCCCTGCCAGTCACATTTACACAGTAATCAATGCATATTTATAGCAAATCGCCGCCAATACTAGTAAAAAAAATAAAACAAAAATGCCATAAATCTATCACCTATTTGGTAGACGCTATAACTTTTGCACAAGCCAATCAATATATGATTATTGCGATTTTTTTACCAAAAATATGTAGAAGAATACGTATCGGCCTAAGCTGGGGGAAAAAAAAAAGTTTTTTAAAAAAAAATTGTGATATTTATTAAATAAAAAAAGTAAAAAAATATTGTGTTTTTTTTAAATTGTCGCTCTTTTGTTTATAGCGCAAAAAATAAAAACCGCAGAGGTGATCAAATACCACCAAAAGAAAGCTCTATTTGTGGGAACAAGATGATAAAAAAAATGTTTGGGTACAGTGTAGCACGACCGCGCAATTGTCATTCAAAGTACGACAGTGCTGAAAGCTGAAAATTGGCTTGGGCAGGAAGGTGCGTAAGTGCCCGGTATGGAATCGGTTAATGGGAGCTCCTAGAGAATGCATTGGGCTAATCGAGCAGACCATCTCCTGAGAGTTCCCTCTAGCACCTGATCATATGGCTGGATGAGCAGAATTGGCAAGTATATACAATATACAAGGTATTCTTTAGGCTGGGTTCACACTGAAGAACGCAGTGGCTCACAGGAGGAGTCCAGTGTGTCTCCATTTACCTAAAATGGACCAAAGCAGGCATATGACTCCTGTGCAATTCACACCAGAGCCGATGTGATGCGCGACTCAGCTCCATAGAGTGCCGGTCACGATCTCCTGCTGTGCAAATTGGATGCAAGGAAACAAGCATCCACTTGGCAATAGTGTGAACCCAGCCTCAATGTGTTTTAACCATGTGTTCAGCAGTATATCTGGAGCTCAGCTTTAAAGCTAGGCAAACTGCTAAACATATAGTTAAATAACATGTATGGGAGTGTAAAGACTTATTTTATCAAGCCAGTCTTGACAGCAGAGACAAGATGGTAAACTTACCTTCCTCTGTTGCAGTTAGACAATAATGCCTAGTCACCTCCCTGCATGGCTTTGAGTAGGCGCCCACACATACTGACAGTCTATGGAGGTCAGAAGGATGTAGTTATGGTGTCAGCCTCACACAAGCCAGGCAGCGGTATCAAAATTTAAACTCAAAGATCGTATTTAAATATTTGCAGGTAACATTTTCTGTTTTGGGCCTGCAATTTACACCATCATAAAAACATACCCATGTGCATTAGCCATGCCACTCACCTTCATGCCACTTTCTCGTATGTCTTTAATAAGAATTCCAGGGTTTTCTGTAGCCTCCAGGTGAAAGGTATACTGGTTAGCACCAGCAGCTGACATGGGTTTCACCCACTGCTCTGGTTTAGCCACCATCATATGCATGTCTGCCAATGAAAAATAGAAAACATGAGGGCCGTATACATTCAGATACTGTCAGGTTAAAAAAGATGGTCACACAACTGTTGGAAAAAATGGTTAGGCTCTTCTCAGTGGAGCTGAACAAAAAAGGTCTGTTCCCTTAGCAAACTGGCAAACAAAAACTGAGGTATGCTGGGAAGGAGGGGTTATTCTGGGCTATCCTACAGTTTGCCAGTGTCCAATCCTCCTGTATGGGGCAGTATAGCTAACAGTACCTGAATCCACAGATTTCCTTCACGTGTTGTAGCTATGGGATAGGAAGTAACGGGAAGTCTCCCAATGGGGAAAAAAACACACACACAAGTTATGTGCAGACCAAACTATGTCCAATGGTCCAAGACACAACAGTCAATCAGCAACCAACTTTCATTTCAGATAAACGCTATATAATTAGGGCCAGACAGAATTGCTGGGAAATACAGTGATCACAGAAAAAAAAAGTGACAGACAGAAAAGTGCTTCTTCGCTCAAAAAAGCCGACCATGAAGTGAAAAATGCAAGCAGGCGAGTGTTGTCTCTCCTTGTTGTGTCCTCCGAAGTGATCCTATTCCTGGCAAGTTCTCCAGTGTAATAGGATCACCGGTAAAACAGCGCTAAATTTGGCTGGCTGCTATAGGGAAATGGAATTTTCATAACCTCACTGGTCTATGCTCTGCCCTAGGCCCCATTCACACTGGGGCGGGAGGTGCGGTGGCGGTAAAGCGATTTACCGCTAATTTTGCGGCCGAGAAAGGGTTAAAACCACCCGCAATGCGCCTCTGCAGAGTGGGGTCCCATTGATTTCACACTGGAGAGACAGCAGCGGCTGTTTAGGGTCGGCTTGCAGGCGCTACTTTTAGCGCAATAGCGCCTGCAAACCGCTCCCGTGTGAAAGGGGTCTTATTAAATACAATAGTAGATCTACAACATCTATAAAATTACTATATTTATTGAAATATTTAACAAATGTTTGAACTGTGGATCTTACCAAAAAACGGGTCATTTCCCAGTTGCTTTCGTAGACATTCTACAACCGGATGTCCAAATGTGATGTTGGGAACAAAATGTCTGCAACAAGAGGGAGAGCTCTGTAAAAATTACAGGACCACAAACGATTGTAAAATATACTTTTGCACAGAGCAAGTATACCATTTTGATTATTTTATTTAAAAAAAAAATACCCTTTACAACCGCTTTAAGGCAGAAGCTGCAGGCAAAAAAAAGAAAAAAGGATTGTCATGTAAAATTAAATGACATCTAATGATGGGTGTCCCATTACTGGCAGCTGCTGCATTTTGTAAAACTATTTCATTCAATCCGGACCCCCTGTAACCTTCAAACTTTCTGCAGAGACTCTTAGGGTCCTTTCACACGGAGCAGACCGTTTCTGTGTCCGCTCCGTGTGTCCGCAAAGCTCAGCGGGGATCCCCGCTGAGCTGTCGGCGGATAGGGCGGTCCCCGCACACAGTGCAGAGACCGCCCTGTCTCTGCTCCCCCCTATGGGGGATCGGATGCAGACGGACCGTCTGTCCGCCTGCATCCGATCCGTTCCGCCGAACGGATGAAAAATAGGGTTTCTTCCGTTCGCAAAAGCGGATCCCGACGGACGCGGACGCTAGTGGATGCTCCATCCGCTAACGGACGCGATCCCATAGGGATTCATTACAAGTCCGTTAACGGACTTGTAATGAACGGATGAACGGTCCCGCTAGTGTGAAAGGACCCTTAAGGTCCCTGGTCTACTACACTGATCATAGTGGACTGCTCGCTGTACACCTCATCCATTCATACAATATCTTGCATTCTTTTCACAACATACAAGATGTTCTGTGATTGGAGTAAGATAGTGACGTTCATTTGCACCATGTACATTCAGAAAATACCTTGAATTGAAAAAGAATGCAAGATATTTTATGAATGGAGATATACAAGTATACTGTAGATTAAAGTGCTTTTTAGAAGCACCCCAGTGCAATGCTTGGTTTAAATAACTGTGCGTCACTGAACGCCTGCAAAAATTGCACACGTTCCTGACACGCAGACAAATGCGCTGCTCTTCAGAAGACATGCAGGGGTGCCATGTAATGGTACTCTATGCACTGGCAAATGTGGCAAATTTTCAGGGCTGGGGACTTTTTTCAGGCACAGATGTACAGCAACTAAGGGCTCATTCACATGCAAGGTTGGTGGATGGGAAAAATCATGCAGTTGAGCTACGTTCCACCTCCCCCCCCCAACTATCCTCCTGTAGCTGCAGATGCGACAGCCAGGGCTGTACACATGCTGAGGTTGTGGCAGAAGTATACCCCCAGTTGAACGAGGCTGCACTGCAACCACCCCAAAACTGCTGCATTGGAGCATGGTGATGCTGCATCCAAGTTAAAACAGGTTTAAAGCAGGCAACATATGACCTTTTACTGCCTGTCTGATAAATCAGAAAAGTGATCTGAGCATGCTTTTTTAGAGGAGTGGCAGTTCTTTCTACTATTGTGAACAAGCCCTAAAAAAAAGCAGTTCTGATCCTAAAGGATAAGGGGTCAAGATTAAAATAATGTACATACATACACACTCACATATGCGCGCACACAGTCTTTAAAATCGGAATTACTGTACCTTCACCTGATGCTAGGTACTGCACTGTAGGGGGAGGCAGAGACACTCAGGAAGATGCCTTCCATTTACTTGGCAGACCGAGCTCCGACGTGCCAACGTACAGTTTTGGCAGAGGAGAAGGAACTCGGTCTGATGCAACTTCCTTTCTCAACCAGGATGCCACAAAACCCCGGCTGAGAAAGGCTGATTAAAGAGTCTCTTTAAGGGCCACTTCACACCAGACGCAGTTTCATGTGCATTTTTTTCTGCATTAAAAATGCATGCAGTGTTTTCCATGTTTTCCAATGGCTCTAGTTCACACCATGCAGTCAGTTTCCGGTGCAGAAACTGACTGCATGGTGTAAACTAGAGCCGTTGGAATACATGGAAAACACTGTGTATGCATTTTATGCAGAAAAAAAGCACGCGGAACAGAACTGCGTCTGGTGTGAACTGGCCCTTAAACATGCCTATACAACCTACAGGTTTTTCTTTGTATATGTACATCCAACAATCATACTGACACTTTACCAGATTCATACTAGCTGGTCATCTGTCCTCAAAGTATAAAAAGGAGGATGAATGCATCACTACATTCAGGAGGACAAACACTCCATTGTCAGAAACAGAGGATCTAGCGGTTCCATTTACTTTGTATGGATTTCCCATAAACCGTTTACTGAAAACCTGTGAGAAGCATATGACCAGAAACTGCTCAAATCAGCTTACATTCTCCATGTTTCCTTGAGGATGTCTTATGAGACAATGGGGGTTATTTACTAAAGGCAAATCCACTTTGCACTACAAGTGCACTTGGAAGTGCAGTCACTGTAGATCCAAGGGGGACATGCAAGGAAAATAAACAGCATTTTAGCTTGCACATGATTGGATGATAAAATCAGCAGAGCTTCCCCTCATTTCAGATCTACCCCTCAGATTCACATCCACTGCACTTCCAGTGCAATTTCAAATGCACTTGTAGTTTGCACATGTAGTGCAAAGTGGATTTGCCTTTCGTAAATAACCCTCAATGTCAACAACATTATCCTTCTGAATATGGCACATCTGGATCACAATTAAAAGGATAAGTTCACATTTGGGAACACGTTACATAAAAATGGGTGGAACATGTAACATGTACCCAATGCTGCAGCCGCTCAGCGATCCCTGTACTCTATGACAGCGAACTAGGGCCGAAACAACTAATCAATTCACCGACAACTAATCGATTATGAAATTAATCGATTACAATTTTCATACTCGATTAATCGGCCAGTAACATAATGGGGTTAAAAAAACAAAAATTAGCCCTTTATAGTACAAAAAAAGCAAATCGCTACTGTAAATATTACTTTCACTGTCCCACAGTAAAACAATGAACCCCTTACAGTAGCGATTATTTGCTCTTTTTGTACTAATTTTTGTTTTTTTAACCCCATTATGTTACTAAACATCTCAGGCCTGGGGTCACACCTCTGTTTTTTGCAGAAACACACTACAGTTCATTTACATGTTTTACCTAGTGGGACACGTTCACATCCATGATTTTTTTTTTCCTGCTGCTGCGTATTTGGAAAGGCCAAGGACTTTTTAATGCAAAACTGTGCTATTTTTTATTTATTTTTTTGGTTCAATATACTTCAATGGAGAAGCTGCAGAAAAGCATGTAATGTGTTTTTGTGGCAATTTGTGTTTTGTAATCTGCCCAACAACAAATTGGCCCCAAATTTTTTTAAAAATGCTTTTTTTTTTTAAGGCTATTATCCGATTAATCAAAACAATAATCGGCCAACTAATAGATTATGAAAATAATCTTTAGTTGCAGCCCTACCCCGTACTATCCGTCACTTTTTAAAAACAGCTCCACCTACACGGCCGTGTCATGCATACAAAGAGCTCTGTGTATGAATGAACTACTACTACTTTGCAGTAGTCGGCTTGTAGTTTTCAATGAACTACCATGGCGCTGTGGTAGTTCATTGATTCTTCCTGTCAGAATGTATCGACTTCCTTGTAGGAGTAAGCGGATACACTAACAGGTCTGCAGAGACTCGTGTGGCATCAGCGGTCTGCTGGTGCAATGCTTTACAGGTGCCTGCCAATAAAAAAAAAACGAATAAAATGAAA